>NW_027985082.1:0-12236 GCF_054177405.1 Leptonychotes weddellii
GGTGTCCTTTGAAGCATGAAAAGCTTTTCGTTTTGATGAGTCTTACTTGTTTTTGTTTGTTTTGGTTGCTTGTTCTTTTAGTGTTGTATCAAAGAAATTGTTTCCTAACCCAAAGTTTTCCTCCCTTAAAACTTCCTTTTTGCGGGGTGGGGGGTGGGTGCGGGCGCGGAGGGAGAGAGAGAGAATCTTAAGCAGGTTCCACATTCAGTGCAGAGCCCAACGTGGGGCTCGATCTCATGACCCTGAGATCATGACCTGAACTGAAATCAAGAGTTGGACCCTTAACCAACAGAGCCACCCAGACACCCCTCCCTTAACACTTCCTTTTAAGCTCAGTTTTCTTCCTTTACAATTCTGCTAGAGGACATTCAAGCGTCACCTCCTCTAGGAAGTTCCCTGAGCACCTGGTCTGATGTACATGCTCCTGCCTTTTTTTAAGATTATTTTTTAAGAGTATTTATTTATTTATTTATTTATTTATTTATCAGCGAGAGAGAGAGAGAGAGAGAGAATGAGAGAGAGAGAGCACAAGCAGGGGGAGTGGCAGACAGAGGGAGAGGCAGGCTCCCCACTGAGCAGGGACCCCGATGTGGGACTGATCCCAGGACCCTGGCATCATGACCTGAGCTGAAGGTGGACGCATAACTGACTGAGCCACCCCGGCATCCCTCCTTCTCTATGCTCTTATGTTGTGTTTTGCAAATGCCTCGCAGAGGACAGTGCTGTGTTTGTGTGTGCCTCACCCACTCGATTAGGGGTTGGCATACTACAACATGAGATTTGTTGGCACAAATCCAGCCTGCCACCTGTTTTTGTATGGCCTGTGAGCTAAGAATGGTTTTCCTATAAATCATTGGAAAAAATCCAAAGAAGGGTACACAGGAGCTCTGTACTATCTTTGCAACTTCTTGTGAGTCTTCTAACTATTTCGAAACAACTTATTTTAAAAATCAAGAGAAGAATTATGTTTTGTGACACATGAAAATTACACGAAATTTACACTTCAGTGTCCATTGATAATGCCTTATTGGAACACAGCCATATATATCCGTTTAAGTACTGTGTACAGCAGAGCTGAATAGTTGAAAAAGAAAAGGTTGCATCGTGGCCTGCACAGCTGAAAATACTTACTCTCTGACCCTTTATGGAGAAAGTTTGCCAACCCCTGGTGTGCGCTGAAATAGCAAGTCAGCACGGCCTCCGTGACACTACCTGATGACTAATACAAACTTTTACACTATGACAGGAAGCTGAAAGCGTTACCCTCCCCCACAGCCCACCTTCTGACCTTTGAGCATCCAAGGTCAAGTGCACCGTGAGATTCTCCTGCAGCCTACTGCACCAAGCATTGAATTTCCTGACTTGTGTTTAGTGGCTTGTCGGAAACATGTCTGAGAAAGCCTCTTCTTTGATGGTGCTGAATCTGTTATTTCCATTCCAACTTGTCTGGAAGTTTCCACTTGACTTTTGAGATGTATCTGAAGACCAAATTAATAATAGTTTCATTCACATTGCTCTGAAGCTTTGGAATGTATGAGACCTATTATGTTTCTCTCTTAGGTGTTCAAAGACAATTGCTGCAAAAGGGAAGTCCTCAATTTGTATGTGTATTGCAAAAATGCTCCTGGATGTAATGCCAAGATTATTCTGGGACGATACCAGGTTGGTATTCCTCATGACCAATATTTGCCTTTGTCATTTTTTCCAGTGACGTGTATTGAACACCTTTATGTGTCAGTTCCTGGGCCAAGCATGGTACGGGGCTCATTGGGTTGCTCTCAGAGAATGCCTGTCTAGCAATACATTTGGCTACAGTACAGCACACCAAGGGCTAAGGTGTGAGTGAAAAGGTCCATTTTGTTTGGAATGCATGGAGGGAATACTATCTGTGCTAGACCTAGATTATGGGTTAGGGGTCATTGATCCAAAAGAGAAGATGTGGGACATGCGGGGCAAAAGGATGTGTCATTTGTGGGGAACTGTGAAGGATTTGGGGTCCCCAGGGTGGAAGCTATGGCAGCCTTCAGAAAGATATGATTGCAAGAGACCCTGCCTGAAAGTACTGGCAGGTGGTGGGTGGGTGGTTCCCAGCAGCTGTGGGCCGTGGCTGTTAGTTTGTGATCTGAGGCATATAATGCAGACCAGATCAGATTTGGGATGTGGTTTAAAGGTGAAGCATTGGTATGAGCTGCAAACACATGAAGTGTAGGGGTAGCGAAGGGAAGTTGCTTTCACATGAAACTGCCCTGCCTGGTTCTTCCATCCAGCTGGAGAAGCCGGAAGCTTGGTAAATGTCAAACTGGAAATGGGGAAACGGGGCTCTGCCATGGCAGGCCCGTAGCGGATTTGATCACACTGTGCAGGAATAAGAAGCAGGCATCTCTAGCTTCCAGAGAATGGCTTGGGGGCTGCTGAAATTTTCCTCTCCCACCCACACATTTTGGAATACATTTCAGGTGATTCAGCCTTTTCTCCACCTTGCCTCCAAAACCCCCAGGCACTGAATTCCTAACGTGTAAATGCTTTCCCCGTTAACCCCAGGATTTTTCTGGAGGTTCACCGAACTTCCCTGAACTTTCTCACATTTTGATAGTCAGGCCCTAGAGCAGGGCCTCTTTTCCAATTTTGTTGTCACGAAGCCTGAGCAGGAAATGAGGCTCAAGTTAGACCATCCAGCTCATCAGCTTTTGTGACCAGATCATCAGCTTCTGGAGAACAGTGGCTGGTTTCTTTTCACCTGTTTTCTTCTGTGTTTCCCCTCATTCCTGCCCCCCACCCGCACCCCGGCTTGCATGGTGAGGTGTAGGTCCTCCCCAGGTAGTGGAATCCTGATGAGTGTTGACTGTTTTCGGTGAGAGTGAATTTTGGAGAAGATACGGATTTCAGTGGTCTCTTTGTTTCTTATTACTAGAGGCAAAGGAGAGTAGCTATAATATTTATTTACCTCCTGCAGAAAAACTGGTTGCTTTTTCTCTCGTTCAGGAAAGGGGTCAGCAGACTGTTCTGTCAAGAGCCAGTTAGTAAAATGTTTAGGCTTTGCTGGCCATACAGTCTCTGTATCCGCCACTCAACTCAGCTCTTCCCTTTCAGAGGGAAAGCAGAGCCCCCCCCATCGTCCCCTCCCCCCCCCCCGTATGTAAACAAGTAGATGGGTGGCTGTTCTCCAGAAAAACCTTATTTACAAAAACAAGTAACAGGCCAGCTGTGTTTTAGGAGATCTCGCAGGGGACAGGACCATCACAATAACTTGCTGTGATCCAGAGGTTTTATTAAGGTATGCCTCCTGCTTTAAAAAAATCTCTACCATGAAGAATACTGGAATGAGTAATGTCCATGTCATCGTTATCTCATATTCTGGTGGAGAACATTTTCTGACCACAGCCTGACCATTCCCAGCTTCTCTTGGGCCTGGGATCCTGTATTTCTTCTGTCTGCTTTTCTTGACCACTTCTGGAACAGCTCCCACTCCCTCTCCCCATTACTCTCTTGAATCCTTTCCCTTCCTTCCTGCACTTAGGACATGCCCTGCTCTTCTTCCGTCTTTCCCCTCCATCCTGGCTTTTGCCATCCGCTGTGCAGAGATTAGTACTTGGTGCCGGGGGTGCAAAAAGAAATTAAAAATGTCTTTGGAGAATGGGTAAATCACTCAGCAAGCCTAAGGAAAATATTCAGGAACTAACCTGAGAATCTGAGCTAATAGATAATCTGAAGTAGACTCAACATGCTTCCTTCTCCAGCCATCTTCCCTATCCTCCCAACTCCTATCAAACAAGACTGGCACGGCCTTGGTCTGCCCAGCTGCCCCCCGTGTCCTCCCTCCCTCCAGGCTTCCAGCTGGCCCCCTGTCCCCCCGCCCCGGTCAGTGCGGCCCACTGGCCTGTTTTTTCTGTTGCAGGACCACCTCCAACAGTGCCTATTTCAAGCTGTGCAGTGTTCTAATGAGAACTGTCAGGAACAAGTCCTTCGGAAAGATCTGAAAGAACATTTGAGTGCACGTTGCCATTTTCGAGAGGAAAAATGCCTTTATTGCAAAAAAGATGTGGTAGTAATCTATCTACAGGTAAAAAGAAAGAAAAACGAATTGTCTTTATGGGACTAAATTCTACCTGAGCGGTCACAGTGAATCGGGACATTACTGAATTTATTTTTGTACAGAAATAGGTCTAAAGAATTTTCTGAGAGTTCTGTAAAAAGCAAAAAGTCTTCTTGGTGGACTCTAGAGTAGGACTCTACTCATTTATCATTGGCAGAAGGATTGTTTGAGCACTACTGAGTGTGAGTGTGCAAGGAGCGCTGCTGGGTGCAGGGTCACAAGGAGGTGACGATACTATGTCCTCAGGGGGCTCTGATCTGACTGGAGTGGCAGGATGTAGGCAGAGAAGGAGATCATGGGTACCTTTTACATGTACTGAAGGAGACATACTGATGACTCCCATAGTCTGCCCTCCGTGAGTCCTCTGCCCTCTGACCTTCTTTTGGAATAATTGGAAAACTGAATTGAATTCATGGGAAGGAGGCGGCCATCTTTAGTCCTTTTTGGAACTAGGCTGTACCTTCCTGTAGAGGGTAAGCCACATAAGATCCCCAGAGACATATGCATAAACACTCTGAGGCTGTAGAAGGGAACCCTGGGAAGCAAGGATTGGCTGTGTTTCATCATCCTTTCTCTGTTTCAGAATCATGAAGAAAACTTGTGTCCTGAGTACCCAGTATCTTGTCCTAACAGGTGTTTGCAGATTATTCCAAGAACTGAGGTAACTGTAAATGAATCTCTTAGTAGATTTTATGTAAGATAAAGTTTTAGTTAACCACTGTGGTGTGTGTTTGATCAAATCCCACAGGCTGAGGCCCAAGATTTAAAGCACACCCATGATAACCACGTCTCTGTGTCCCCTTCCCTTTTCCCTGAGAGTTCTCCATTTATACCGTAGCTCTCCCTCCGCCAGGCCTCAGCGTGGCTTTTCCCCTTCTGTTTCCTCCCTCCTTCCCAGGCCACCTTGGGGTTCCCTGCATGCTGTAGTTCTCTCAGGCAGCTGGAGAATTGGTGATGAATTTCGGTAGCATGAGGTGTCCCTTTTGTAGGTGGATGAACACCTCGCTGTGTGTCCTGAAGCTGAACGAGACTGTCCTTTTAAGCACTATGGATGTACTGTAAAGGTATGGGATGCCTTTTTGTTTCTGCCTCTACATTCTACTGTGTAATTTATTTGGCAGGTTTATTTTACTCTTTGATTCCATTCAGGATGCAGAAGGACATTCACTTTGAAAGAACTTTAAGACTGGCAGTGTTATTAGTCAGGGTTCTCCAGAGAGGCAGAATCAATAGGAGGTACATATCTACATATAGATATATAGATAGAAATTTATTTTAAGAAATTAGCTTATATGATTGAGGGGGCTGGCAAGTCAGATTATTTGCAGGGCAGACCAGTAGGCTGGAGTTTCTATGTGATAGTCTTGAGGAGAAGTGCTTCTTCTTCAGGAGACCTTATTTTTTGCTCATAAGGCCTTCAACTGGTTGAATGTGGCCCTACAGCATTATGGGGAGTAATCTGCTTTACTTAAAGTCAACTGATCGTAAATGTTTATCACATCTACAAAATACCTTCACGGTAACATCTAGATTGTTTGGGTTTTTTATATATTTTTATTTATTTATTTGACAGAGAGAGACAGTGAGAGAGGGAACACAAGCAGGGGGAGTGGGAGAGGGAGAAGCAGGCTCCCCACTGAGCAGGGAGCCTGATGTGGGGCTTGATCCCAGGACCCAGGGATCATGACCTGAGCTGAAGGCAGCCGCTCAACCGACTGAGCCACCCAGGTGCCCCTTAGATTAGTTTTGACCAAACAACTGGGCACCATAGCCAGCCAAGCTGACACATAAAAATTAACCATCATGGTAATTTTTCTAATTTGGATTCCATTGCCTCTACCAGAGTTTGAGACTTTCTGGAGTCATTCTTCTGATGATTATAATTCTGATGATTATAAATCTTGGTTTTCTGGTACCCCCGGTCTATCACCAAGTATTCTGAAATAGAATTGATTTGAAATCATGTTTTAAAGTGTATTTTATTACCTATTAAAGACCTTTAAAAATATTATTCAATAAATTGTATAAAATAAATTTAAAAAAAAGTTTGATTCCTACCTCATTTTAACATATTCCAGATGGATCAAAGTTTTAGGCATTAAGATATATCATGCACTATATTATTTCACACTTTGTGTACATCTAAAATTACTCCAAATAAAAAGTTTATTTTAAAAAATCATAAAAATACTAGAAGAAAAGGTGAGTGAATTTTTTTTATTCTTGAAGTAAAGATCTTTCTTTGATGACTAACACAAAACCAGAAGCTATAATTTTGATGTTTAACCACAAATATTTGAAACTTTTATACAATTTTTTAAAATACCATAAATAAAGTCAAATGGCAAGCCACAAACTGGAAGTAAATATCTCCAACATATGACAAGACAAAAAGGGTATTTTCCTTAATATACAAAAATTGTTACATGTAAATAGCTTCTCCAACTTAATAGAAAAATCGGCAAAGGAATATATGAGTAGTTCCAGAAAAAATTCAATTGACTAATAGATGTAAAAAAAAGACACTCCATCTCACTCCTAAATAAATGTAAATTATAGCAAGAAATAAAACTTTCACCATCAAATTGACAAAGATTAATACAATTTATAATATATAACTTTTTATGAGGGCAGTTTGGTTATTATCTATGAAAAGTTGAGGGGTGCTTGGCTGGCTCAGTCAGATCTTGATCTCAGGGTTGTGAGTTCAAGCCCCATGTTGGGCATACAGCTTAGTGTTTTAAAAAATTAAGTAAAATAAAAGGTTCTTTATTTAAAAAAAAAAAGTGAACCCACACATTGACCTTATAATTCTATTGCTAGGAATTTCTCATAGATACTCTTTCATAAGTATGCAATGATTACACACATACACAAACACACTCACACAAAGATGTTTATATAGCAAAAGAAAACAAAAAAACTAAAAACCTGTAAGCCCATCACTAAAGTGCTGACTATGTAAGTGTATATATTTGTATTTGGGAATGGCATGCATTTGATAAAAGAATAAGGTACATATTTTAAAAAATTGAATATGGTTATGATCTCATTGAGTTAAAAATGTGTATATATCGTCGCTGACTCTGGTGAGTGAGAGACTAGGGAATTGGGGGTGGTGATGGAGAGAAGGAGCCTTTTGCTTTTCATTCTCTATCTTGCTGTATTATTTGACATAAGCATACATTTCTCTTATTTTAAAAACCTATTGGAAGAAAATGTATATTGGGAGAAGCCTTTTTAAAAAAAATTAGTGAAGAGGGTGCCTGGGTGGCTCAGTTGGTTAAGCGACTGCCTTCGGCTCAGGTCATGATCCTGGAGTCCCTGGATTGAGTCCCGCATGGGGCTCCCTGCTCGGCAGGGAGTCTGCTTCTCCCTCTGACCCTCCCCCCTCTCATGTGCTCTCTCTCTCAAATAAATAAATAAAATCTAAAAAAAAAAAAATCAGTGAAGAGTCCATACATTTTCACATATCAAACCAGTGATTGTCTTGGCTGCAAAACAGATAGGGTTTACCTTTTCAGTGCACGAAATACAGAATTGCTTTCCAGCTCTGAGAGAAATCTTCTTTACAATTAGGCCTAAACTCCCATTTGGGCTGTCCTCTAGAACTCACCTCAGTACCAAAGCTGAGGATGAGATTTGTTCTCTGGAAGAGGGGCCATTCCTAAACTGGAGGGAAATTGATGGTTAATGCACACTTAGGTCCATGGAATCACCCAGAACACCTAACATTTGCTTTTACTAGTAATAGAGGCAGTTTGCAATTCAGTATTTTAATGATTAGGGAAGAAGTTACCCTTTATTCTTGCAAACATATTGCTTGATTTTGAGGGCAACAAATTTGTGTGGGCTGAAATTACTATCAGGTTGCGTACCTTTGGCCTTTGGTAGAAGGCAGCATGGAAATGTGTGCTTGGTAGGAGAGAGAACTCACCTAGGCTTGACACTGATCTGAAGCTAACCCACCAAGGAGATAGATTTTATGTGGGACTAGTTGAGAGATGATAACTACACTTAACCCACAGTCCTAGATTTCCAGCACACAGAAGGAAATCTGCTTTTGAGAATTTTGACAGTGGCTTGATTCTCTGTTTCTGTAAATTTAAAATTGTCTCATGGGCACCTTAGAATCCTGGAGCTGGAAAAGGGACCAGGAGGGGCTATTTTTTCCTGCAACCCACCTTTAGACAAGTAAGCAAAGTTGTCACAGTCTGCGTTAGCAGAATATCCCACCACCACCTTCATTTTTGGAGCCTTTCAACAACCTGACTTCCTTTCGTCTTCCTATTGAAGGATAAACGGGGGAACCTGCAGGAGCATGAGCATTCAGCCTTACGGGACCACATGCTTCTGGTTTTAGAAAAGAACTTCCAATTAGAAGAACAGGTAAATATTCAAGGGTTCACACGTAACGGAAGGAAGCACAATTGCTGGGATTGGTAACTGTTGGTATTTTTACATTCTCCTCTGTTTCAGTACAAGTCGGCTGGAGGTAGATGTTTTTCTACTAAGCAGCCAGGCAGACTCAATAGGATTATAGAACATTAGAACTGGAAGGTGCCTTTGAGGTCTTTGGGTCCAACTGTCTCATTCAACAGATGAAGTGACTAAGCTCAAAGAAATTTTGATGTGTTTGTAACTTGTAAGTGGCAGAATTGAATCTAAAACCCATGTCCCCTGATTCTCAGTCCAGTGCTCCGCATGAAATACCCTACAGCCTCTCTGCAGCCTAACTTAACACACCTTCTGGTTAGTATTTGGCACCTGGTAGGTGACGAGTAGGCGTTTGATGTTTTTTAATTAGCCTAGTGTTGCTTTGAAACAACAGTTGACTATCTGTTCTAGGCATTATGGCTTTTATATATTTTGCAGTAAGTCTTAACTCCTGCCCCTGAGAAGCTTTACAGCCTGCTAAATGCATACATCCCTCTTTATTTCACTGAGTTGGGATTATCAAGTGAAATTGTGTGTGCGAATGCCTGCCACAGTCCCTGGAATATTCATAATGGACCTCAATAAATGCTGATGCTGTGGAGTAATTATTCTAAAAGTTAATTATTTTGTTAGAACCTCTCAGAGGATCAGACTTCGCAGGCCCATGGCAGGAAGAGAGGGAGCCAAATTCTACTACTGCCAATCATTTTCTGATGTCTGGTTCCGTATTAAAGGAGGTGTGTGAGTTTCAAGGTCAGATCCTGGAGAAAATTGGGAAGACCAGTTAAACTGTAACTTTGGTAGAGGGCACGCTGCCTGGTAACCATTCCCAAGTTCTTTCTGTACCACTTGCTTCATCCGTCCATTCATTCATTCGTTCAACAAACACCTGCCGTATGTCAGGCATGAGGTTAGTTGCTAGGGGCTCTGAGTGGAGGAGGACACGGCTTCTGCCCTTGAAGAACTCACGAAAATGCAAATAGATAAGTTGCTGTGCCCTGGGACATGCTGTGGCTCAGTCTGGGGTACAGAGGCTGCAGCGATTTCCTCTGTGGGGGTTGGGGGAGGCTCTTCAAGGGAGCACATCCGAGCTTCGCTTTGAAGGAAGAGAAGATTCGTCAGCCTAAATGTTGTGGAAAGAGGGTGTTCCAGAAGAGGAAAGACAGGGAGGCATGAGGCTGATGGTTCAAGGAACGGGGGTTTTGGGGTGGTGAGGGTCCTGAGTGTGAGACGGGGAGAGCTGGAGACTGGTATGCTGGATCCACATAGCAATGGCCTTCCATGTAAGCTAAGAAGTTGCAGATACTGTACATTCAATTATTTTTTTTATTCATTCATATTCTGCCTTGTTTCAGAAAGGATTTAAGGGCCCAAGTTTGAACTAATGTTTGTCAGTAATAGGGAGCTAATAATGGAGGTTTTGAAATAGGAAAATATAGGTTTCCCCCACTATGGGAAAGTAGAGCAATCCTATGAAACCTTTCATAGGCTGAAGGGGTGTAAAGCAAAGAAGCGGTTACCATTTCGTAAAAAGCAAAAATCCTCTTTGACTTCTTTCGGTTAGTGAAAACAGGTACTGACGTAGGTCTTTCATAAAAACAAAGTGGCATTAGGTGAACTTTTGGATAGTGGGGGCAGGCAAGGACCAGTACGTGGCCAGCTAACTGTTTGTTTGGCTTTGAAAAGTAAGACAGCTGTGGGACGCCTGGGTGGTTCAGTCGGTTAAGCATCTGCCTTTGCATCAGGTCACGATCTCCAAGTCCTGGGATGGAGCCCCATGTTGGTCTCCCTGCTCAGGGGGGAGTCTGCTTCTCCCTCTTCCTCTGCCCCTCCCCTTCCCCCTGCTCGTGCTCGCTCGCTCGCTCTCAAATAAATAAAATCTTAAAAAAAAAAAAAAGTAAGACAGCTGGTGGTAGCATGGAAGATGGATAGAGGGAGAGAAGAGCACGAGGACAGGGGGACCAGGCAGAAGGATGTTGTACTAACCTAGACAATGTAGCAGGAGAGCCTGGCAATGGATGGGTGGGGGCTCTGGAGCCAGAACGCCTGCTTTGAAGACCTGGCTCTCCACTTGCCATGTGGGTTTGGACAAGCTACTTAGCCTCTCTCCTCCCTGTTTCCTCATTCGTAAAATGGGGTTGTGGTGAGGATTAAGTGAGCTAATATATTTAAGCTCTTTGCATAGTGCCAGCATGATAAGCAGCTCAGTATTAGGCGAAGGCAAGATACTGGAGCAGGCGGTGCTGGTGGTGCTGGGGAAGGTCAGCCAAGGCTGTGTCTGGGGATGGAGAGGTCATCGAGAGAGGTCGGAATGACAAAGCTGTAAGTCTAGAAGGCAGAGGACATGGTAGTTGTTACCTGAGATGGGCACTACAGGAACGGGAGCAGAGGAGAGGAGAGGGTGGGGACAGGAGACACCGAGGTTTGCTTTCGATCAGGGAGATAGGTCTGCCGTGTAGGTGGAAGTCAGCTCTCAGGGTCTAAATGGAAGACTCTAGGGCCAGAGATCACATGGTTGTTGCAGCCATTCATGTACTCATTTATAAAACGTGTATCAGATGCCCCCTGGGTGCCAGGCACTGTGCTAGGCTTTGGGGATGAAGAAACGAGTGAGATGTAGCCTCAACGATTTAGTGGAGGAAAAAGAGCGAAACAACCCCAGGAAGCAGTAAGAGTAATGAGGGTAAGTTAAATGCTAGAGTGTGGTCAGGGGGTCTTGGGACTTGAGAGAGGACCTAGGTTGGTGGTATGGTGAGGAAATATTTCTGAGAGAAAGTGCCCTTGAGTGGAGGCTGAAAAATTGGTGGTTTCTAGATGGAGAAGGAAGCATCTGAGAGAGCAGGACCCAATGGACAATAGAAGTGTGTAGTCTTGCTGGCCAGGGCACACATGAGATGCGGATGGGCAGGCGGCCGAGAAGGTAGCCAGGGGCAGATCATGTAGGGTCCTGTAGGGTCTGTAAAAGGAGGCCACTGAGGATGGTTAAGGAAGGGGGGGAGGCGACAAGACCAGATTTGTCTCTCCATATAACTCTGGTTACGGCATGGAGGATGAATTAGAGGAAAACAAGACTAAAGAAAGGGAGAGCATCATTTATTCATACAGTCACTCAACAAATATTTATCAAACACCTGCCGGGCACCAGACCAGTTCCTAGGGTTACCCATGTCCCAGTTTCCATAGAGCTTCCCTTCTGGCGGGAGTGTGAGGGATGGTGTAGGACCAGTTGGGAAGCTGTGGTCACAGCCCAGGTGAGAAATAATGGAGGCTAAAACAGGTGTTGAAATGAAATGAGATGAAATGAGAAGTGGATATAAGAGTCGTGTTTGTTTTGTTGTGTGTCAGGAGTTAAAGTTGGTAAGTATGGAGGATTGAATGGATGAGGGGATAAGAGAAGAGCTGTCCAGGCTCACACAAGGCTTTTGGTTATTTCCCTCAAATACATTACAGATTCTAAGAACGTAACATGGTTTTTTTTTTAAATTTTTATTGTTATGTTAATCACCATACATTACATCATTAGTTTTTGATGTAGTGTACCATGATTCATTGTTTGTGCATAACATCCAGTGCTCCATGCAGAACGTGCCCTCCCCAATACCCATCACCAGGCTAACCCATCCTCCCACCCCCCTCCCCTCTAGAACCCTCAGTTTGTTTTTCAGAGTCCATCGTCTCTCATGGTTCGTCTCCCGCTCTGATTTTC
>NW_027985083.1:0-1061 GCF_054177405.1 Leptonychotes weddellii
GATGGACTCTGAAAAACAAACTGAGGGTTCTAGAGGGGAGGGGGGTGGGAGGATGGGTTGGCCTGGTGGTGGGTATTGAGGAGGGCACGTTCTGCATGGAGCACTGGGTGTTGTGCACGAACAATGAATCATGGAACACTTCATCTAGAACTAATGATGTAATGTATGGGGATTAACATAAGAATAAAAAAAAAAAATAGCCCCCTTCAGATAGCAGCAAAAGCACAAAGAAATACCCTATTTATTCTCGCTTCAACTTGGGTTTAAAATAAAAATCCACTATAAAAACTCTATATAGACACCAACATAAAAGTCTGTGTTTGTAAGTCAAAGCAATAGTAATTCTCTAGGATTCCTTTGAAAATAATAACATTAATAACAGTACCACGGCTACAAAACAAGTATAGTTAACATTTCCATGTGCCAGACAATCCTTGAATCAACATTCATGTATTCTCTTCTTTAATCTTCAAATAACCTTCTGCGGCCAATACTATTGCCATACCTCTTTTATAGAACAGAAAAATGAGGCTTAGAGAGCCACATAGCTTTTCTGGAATGTCAAGTTTAAAATCCCCATAATTTTTTATATGTGTAAGTTCTGCCAGGTAAAATTCTGATTTTTTTTCTATAAAACAATTCAATAATATCATTCTGTGCAATACCGAGTTCAAATAAAGTAATACATATGAAAAAAAATTGTAGTATGATGTACAAAAGTGTAAATCAACCCTTACAAAGGAAAGAAGAGAGAGAGAGAAAATCCTTGATTTTCTTCTAGGCTAACGTTGCTGTCAGTCTGCGAAGATTGTGGTGATTTTTTTGATATTTATAGTTGGCAGGCAGATGCTGGTACTCTGAGGCCTACATTAAACTCTCTTTCTTTATGTTGAAATCCATCTACCCAAGTAGCACAGGCAGCGACCCTAATGAATCCTTGTAAGAGTAAGAGAAGGACCATGATCTCAAAACAGCAGGTGTTGATTATCCTCTACTCTTCAGGACTGGTCCCAGTGGTGCCCCTTAGCTGTCCTAGCCCATGATCTGACCCTCTCTTGCAG
>NW_027985084.1:0-203 GCF_054177405.1 Leptonychotes weddellii
TTTTTTTTTTTTAAAGATTTTATTTATTTATTTGAGAGAGAGACAATGAGAGACAGAGAGCGTGAGAGGGAGGAGGGTCAGAGGGAGAAGCAGACTCCCTGCCGAGCAGGGAGCCCGATGCGGGACTCGATCCTGGGACTCCAGGATCATGACCTGAGCCGAAGGCAGTCGCTTAACCAACTGAGCCACCCAGGCGCCCGATA
>NW_027985085.1:0-203 GCF_054177405.1 Leptonychotes weddellii
TTTTTTTTTAAAGATTTTATTTATTTATTTGAGACAGAGAGAATGAGAGACAGAGAGCATGAGAGGGAGGAGGGTCAGAGGGAGAAGCAGACTCCCTGCCGAGCAGGGAGCCCGATGCGGGACTCGATCCCGGGACTCCAGGATCATGACCTGAGCCGAAGGCAGTCGCTTAACCAACTGAGCCACCCAGGCGCCCCTGTTTG
>NW_027985086.1:0-203 GCF_054177405.1 Leptonychotes weddellii
TGTTAATCCCCATACATTACATCATTAGTTCTAGATGAAGTGTTCCATGATTCATTGTTCGTGCACAACACCCAGTGCTCCATGCAGAACGTGCCCTCCTCAATACCCACCACCAGGCCAACCCATCCTCCCACCCCCCTCCCCTCTAGAACCCTCAGTTTGTTTTTCAGAGTCCATCGTCTCTCATGGTTCGTCCACCCCTC
>NW_027985087.1:0-203 GCF_054177405.1 Leptonychotes weddellii
TTTATTTATTTTTTTTTTATTCTTATGTTAATCCCCATACATTACATCATTAGTTCTAGATGAAGTGTTCCATGATTCATTGTTCGTGCACAACACCCAGTGCTCCATGCAGAACGTGCCCTCCTCAATACCCACCACCAGGCCAACCCATCCTCCCACCCCCCTCCCCTCTAGAACCCTCAGTTTGTTTTTCAGAGTCCATC
>NW_027985088.1:0-203 GCF_054177405.1 Leptonychotes weddellii
CTGGGTGGCTCAGTTGGTTAAGCGACTGCCTTCGGCTCAGGTCATGATCCTGGAGTCCCAGGATCGAGTCCCGCATCGGGCTCCCTGCTCGGCAGGGAGTCTGCTTCTCCCTCTGACCCTCCTCCCTCTCATGCTCTCTGTCTCTCATTCTCTCTGTCTCAAATAAAATAAATAAAATCTTTAAAAAAAAAAAAAAAAAAAAA
>NW_027985089.1:0-203 GCF_054177405.1 Leptonychotes weddellii
TTTTTTTTTTAAAGATTTTATTTATTTATTTGAGACAGAGAGAATGAGAGACAGAGAGCATGAGAGGGAGGAGGGTCAGAGGG
Organism: Leptonychotes weddellii; assembly: GCF_054177405.1. NCBI lineage: Eukaryota > Metazoa > Chordata > Mammalia > Carnivora > Phocidae > Leptonychotes > Leptonychotes weddellii. The sequence continues at coordinate 84 of NW_027985089.1, forward strand.
AGAAGCAGACTCCCTGCCGAGCAGGGAGCCCGATGCGGGACTCGATCCCGGGACTCCAGGATCATGACCTGAGCCGAAGGCAGTCGCTTAACCGACTGAGCCACCCAGGCGCCCCTAGAA
>NW_027985090.1:0-203 GCF_054177405.1 Leptonychotes weddellii
CCTGGGTGGCTCAGTTGGTTAAGCGACTGCCTTCGGCTCAGGTCATGATCCTGGAGTCCCTGGATCGAGTCCCGCATCGGGCTCCCTGCTCGGCAGGGAGCCTGCTTCTGCCTCTGACCCTCCCCCCTCTCATGTGCTCTCTCTCTCTCATTCTCTCTGTCTCAAATAAATAAATTTAAAAAAATCTTTAAAAAAAAAAAAAA
>NW_027985091.1:0-203 GCF_054177405.1 Leptonychotes weddellii
CGATGGACTCTGAAAAACAAACTGAGGGTTCTAGAGGGGAGGGGGGTGGGAGGATGGGTTGGCCTGGTGGTGGGTATTGAGGAGGGCACGTTCTGCATGGAGCACTGGGTGTTATGCACAAACAATGAATCATGGAACACTTCATCTAGAACTAATGATGTAATGTATGGGGATTAACATAAGAATAAAAAAAATAAAATAAA
>NW_027985092.1:0-203 GCF_054177405.1 Leptonychotes weddellii
TCTTGGGGCGCCTGGGTGGCTCAGTCGTTAAGCGTCTGCCTTCGGCTCAGGTCATGATCCCAGCGTCCTGGGATCGAGCCCCGCATCGGGCTCCCTGCTCCGCGGGAAGCCTGCTTCTCCCTCTCCCATTCCCCCTGCTTGTATTCCCTCTTTCGCTGTGTCTCTCTCTGTCAAATAAATAAATAAAATCTTTAAAAAAAAAA
>NW_027985093.1:0-203 GCF_054177405.1 Leptonychotes weddellii
TATTTATTTTTTTTATTCTTATGTTAATCCCCATACATTACATCATTAGTTCTAGATGAAGTGTTCCATGATTCATTGTTCGTGCACAACACCCAGTGCTCCATGCAGAACGTGCCCTCCTCAATACCCACCACCAGGCCAACCCATCCTCCCACCCCCCTCCCCTCTAGAACCCTCAGTTTGTTTTTCAGAGTCCATCTTCT
>NW_027985094.1:0-1061 GCF_054177405.1 Leptonychotes weddellii
AAGGAAAAAGGAACACAGTCTGAGATTATCTGAATTTGAAGGTTCTCGATTGAATGTCCTAGCCTAAGTCACTACTTCTAAGTTCTAATTCTGTGTTTGGTTGATGGAGGCATAGACTCCATACTGGTTCTCACCAAATGGAGTTAAGGAGGCAGAAATTCTTGGGACATTGGAGGGAATGCATAGAATTTGGGGGGGTAGAAATGTGGAAATGGATTTATGTGAGACACAGTCACTTACTCTGAGAGGACTTAGAAGATGTTTCTTTCCCCCACTGTCTCAAGAAGTATATATTTACCAAGAAGTCTAATGGGACATGTCTTGTTGCCCTGGAATTATGGGTAAGGCCAAAGGTTAAAATGGAAAATGCTAAGTATAACATTCTAAATCCCGAGTCATCAGCCCACCTCTATGCAGGACATACTGAGGGGTACCATCACCACCAACACCCTACCTGCTCCCACAGTGTGTGGTGATCCCTGAGAGAGATCTGCTAGCCTTTTGCAGAGGGGGGCAGTGCAATGTTCATGATAAGAAGCTATTCTCTCCCTCATACCCTTATGGGCAAAGTAAGGAGAGGGGGTGCTCAAGAGAATCACTTGTAAAGAAAGAAGTAGAGAAGACTGCCATTTATATCCTGGTTGGATGTCTGTTCAGCTGACCTGAACAAGGGGAAGGAGGCCTGGGCAAAGGGGGGGCAGGCGTGAGGTATGTGTACTGAGGGAGAGGGCAGAGGGTAGCTAGCCTATACTCTTCCATTTCGCATGGTAAAGACCCATGAGTTTCTGAATAGTTGGTTGGGCATAGCTGAAGGGACCTGGTCGTGAGTTGTCAGTGACTCCACCCAAGGACTGCAGGCCCACCAAGGTCATCCCAGCAGCTGGAGGCCCAGTGTTGAGTACATTTGGCAAGAGCTGATGGGTGGTGGGGAAATAAGGTAAACCAGAGTCAATCTCCTGGTCAGGGAAATGTACATTGCAGGTCCCCACAGGGTCCCATCTCCCCCAGCCCCACACACAGCTCACATACGGCACAGAGCCCAGCATTCAATGCCTGCCCTA
>NW_027985095.1:0-203 GCF_054177405.1 Leptonychotes weddellii
TTTTTTTTTTTTTTTTTTTAAAGATTTTATTTATTTATTTGAGACAGAGAGAATGAGAGAGACAGAGAGCACATGAGAGGGGGAGGGTCAGAGGGAGAAGCAGGCTCCCTGCCGAGCAGGGAGCCCGATGCGGGACTCGATCCAGGGACTCCAGGATCATGACCTGAGCCGAAGGCAGTCGCTTAACCAACTGAGCCACCCAG
>NW_027985096.1:0-203 GCF_054177405.1 Leptonychotes weddellii
GAGGAGGGCGCCTGGGTGGCTCAGTTGGTTAAGCGACTGCCTTCGGCTCAGGTCATGATCCTGGAGTCCCTGGATCGAGTCCCGCATCGGGCTCCCTGCTCGGCAGGGAGTCTGCTTCTCCCTCTGACCCTCCTCCCTCTCATGCTCTCTGTCTCTCATTCTCTCTGTCTCAAATAAATAAATAAAATCTTTAAAAAAAAAAA
>NW_027985097.1:0-203 GCF_054177405.1 Leptonychotes weddellii
TTTTTTTTTAAAGATTTTATTTATTTATTTGACAGAGACAGAGACAGCGAGAGCAGGAACACAAGCAGGGGGAGTGGGAGAGGGAGAAGCAGGCTTCCTGCTGAGCCGGGAGCCTGATGTGGGACTCGATCCCAGGACCCTGGGATCATGACCTGAGCCGAAGGCAGTCGCTTAACCAACTGAGCCACCCAGGCGCCCTTCTG
>NW_027985098.1:0-203 GCF_054177405.1 Leptonychotes weddellii
TTTTTTTTTTTTTTTTTAAAGATTTTATTTATTTATTTGAGAGAAACAGAATGAGAGACAGAGAGCACGAGAGGGAAGAGGGCAGAGGGAGAAGCAGACCCCCCGCTGAGCAGGGAGCCCGATGCGGGACTCGATCCCGGGACTCCAGGATCATGACCTGAGCCGAAGGCAGTCGCTTAACCAACTGAGCCACCCAGGCGCCC
>NW_027985099.1:0-203 GCF_054177405.1 Leptonychotes weddellii
TTTATTTTTTATTCTTATGTTAATCCCCATACATTACATCATTAGTTTTAGATGAAGTGTTCCATGATTCATTGTTTGTGCATAACACCCAGTGCTCCATGCAGAATGTGCCCTCCTCAATACCCACCACCAGGCTAACCCATCCTCCCACCCCCCTCCCCTCTAGAACCCTGTTTGTTTTTCAGAGTCCATCATCTCTCATG
>NW_027985100.1:0-203 GCF_054177405.1 Leptonychotes weddellii
TTTTTTTATTCTTATGTTAATCCCCATACATTACATCATTAGTTTTAGATGTAGTGTTCCATGATTCATTGTTTGTGCATAACACCCAGTGCTCCATGCAGAATGTGCCCTCCTCAATACCCATTACCAGGCTAACCCATCCTCCCACCCCCCTCCCCTCTAGAACCCTCAGTTTGTTTTTCAGAGTCCATCGTCTCTCATGG
>NW_027985101.1:0-203 GCF_054177405.1 Leptonychotes weddellii
TTTTTTTTTTTTTTTTAAAGATTTTATTTATTTATTTGAGACAGAGAGAATGAGAGACAGAGAGCATGAGGGGGAGGAGGGTCAGAGGGAGAAGCAGACTCCCTGCCGAGCAGGGAGCCCGATGCGGGACTCGATCCCGGGACTCCAGGATCATGACCTGAGCCGAAGGCAGTCGCTTAACCAACTGAGCCACCCAGGCGCCC
>NW_027985102.1:0-203 GCF_054177405.1 Leptonychotes weddellii
AAGAAGAAGAAGGTAGCGGGAGGGGAAGAATGAAGCGGGGGAAATCGGAGGGGTAGACGAACCATGAGAGACGATGGACTCTGAAAAACAAACTGAGGGTTCTAGAGGGGAGGGGGGTGGGAGGATGGGTTAGCCTGGTGGTGGGTATTGAGGAGGGCACATTCTGCATGGAGCACTGGGTGTTATGCACAAACAATGAATCA
>NW_027985103.1:0-203 GCF_054177405.1 Leptonychotes weddellii
ATGAAGTGTTCCATGATTCATTGTTTGTGCATAACACCCAGTGCTCCATGCAGAACGTGCCCTCCTCAATACCCACCACCAGGCCAACCCATCCTCCCACCCCTCTCCCCTCTAGAACCCCCAGCCTGTTTTTCAGAGTCCATCGTCTCTCATGGTTCGTCCACCCCTCCGATTTCCCCCGCTTCATTCTTCCCCTCCCGCTA
>NW_027985104.1:0-203 GCF_054177405.1 Leptonychotes weddellii
TTTTTATTTTTTAAAGATTTTATTTATTTATTTGAGAGAGAGAGAATGAGAGACAGAGAGCATGAGAGGGAGGAGGGTCAGAGGGAGAAGCAGACTCCCTGCCGAGCAGGGAGCCCGATGCGGGACTCGATCCCGGGACTCCAGGATCATGACCTGAGCCGAAGGCAGTCGCTTAACCAACTGAGCCACCCAGGCGCCCCGGG
>NW_027985105.1:0-1061 GCF_054177405.1 Leptonychotes weddellii
AAATATAAAAGGTGATCCCAGAGCTTGTAGGCAGGTAAGTAGGCAGCTTTTTCCCTTGTACAATGCCCCGTGTTTTGTTTGTTCACTTTAACTACCACCAGTATGTCCACTGTGAGCAGCTTATGTGAGGTGGGACATAGAGTCTGAAAACTCATCATGGTGGTGGCCTTTAACTTATTTACATATTATAACCCAAGCAGTTACTCTGACACCCCAATATTTATAACTCTTGCTATTAATAAATTTTACAAGCTGCAGAAGAACAGGAAGTTGCTGAAAGCATAGTTCCTCAGAATCCCTCTTGTTTATTTATTTAGTGCTCTGGACTGGTGCCTAGAAGTTAATCTTCAGGAATCCACCTTATAGGAAGGCACATTTGCCTTTGCAGAGACCAAACCTCAGGGGATGAAGTATGGCATTTTGATGAAAGTGGCAGCAATCTTCGGGCTGATGTGAAAGATATGATGAACAAATTTTACTGTCATTGTGCTCCAAAGGTTTTGTTTTGTTTTTGACTGTTACAAGATTAGAAAAAAATATTATTTATGTCTGAGGGCTAGTTCTCTTCACAAATACCGCTAGTCCCTGTTACAGAGTTGTTCCTTATTGATATGATTAGGTTTAAGTATAACAAATTGCTATTTGTCCTCCAATTAGCCCATCTGGGATTTTTTTTTTTTTTTTATTGTTTGGTTGGTTGATCTGTTTTTTCCCTTCTTTCTTCTTTGCATTTACTGAGTATTTAAAAAAATATATATCCTATTTTATTTCCTCTATAGACATTTAGTTATACATGTTTTATTTTTTAGCTGTTAATCTAGGAATTATAATATGCATCTTTAATTTACAACAGTGTACTAGGGATTATTACACATTCCTGTATAATGGAAGAACCTAACAATAGTATTCTTTCATTGACCCTGCTCCTATAATTTGAGCTAACTTTGTCACACATTTTACTTCAACATATTTTATAAAAGCCATAATTTATGGTTATTTATTTATTTTTTTTATTTTTTTATTTTTTTTTATTCTTATGTTAATCCCCATACATTACATCA
>NW_027985106.1:0-203 GCF_054177405.1 Leptonychotes weddellii
GGGGCGCCTGGGTGGCTCAGTTGGTTAAGCGACTGCCTTCGGCTCAGGTCATGATCCTGGAGTCCCGGGATCGAGTCCCGCATCGGGCTCCCTGCTCAGCAGGGAGTCTGCTTCTCCCTCTGACCCTCCTCCCTCTCATGCTCTCTGTCTCTCATTCTCTCTCTTGCAAATAAATAAAATCTTAAAAAAAAAAAAAAATTAAA
>NW_027985107.1:0-203 GCF_054177405.1 Leptonychotes weddellii
GGAAATCGGAGGGGTAGACGAACCATGAGAGACGATGGACTCTGAAAAACAAACTGAGGGTTCTAGAGGGGAGGGGGGTGGGAGGATGGGTTAGCCTGGTGATGGGTATTGAGGAGGGCACATTCTGCATGGAGCACTGGGTGTTATGCACAAACAATGAATCATGGAACACTACATCTAAAACTAATGATGTAATGTATGGG
>NW_027985108.1:0-203 GCF_054177405.1 Leptonychotes weddellii
TTTTTTTTTTTTTATTCTTATGTTAATCCCCATACATTACATCATTAGTTCTAGATGAAGTGTTCCATGATTCATTGTTCGAGCACAACACCCAGTGCTCCATGCAGAACGTGCCCTCCTCAATACCCACCACCAGGCCAACCCATCCTCCCACCCCCCTCCCCTCTAGAACCCTCAGTTTGTTTTTCAGAGTCCATCTTCTC
>NW_027985109.1:0-203 GCF_054177405.1 Leptonychotes weddellii
GAGAGACAATGGACTCTGAAAAACAAACAGGGTTCTGGAGGGGAGGGGGGTGGGAGGATGGGTTAGCCTGGTGGTGGGTATTGAGGAGGGCACATTCTGCATGGAGCACTGGGTGTTATGCACAAACAATGAATCATGGAACACTTCATCTAAAACTAATGATGTAATGTATGGGGATTAACATAAGAATAAAAAAAAATAAA
>NW_027985110.1:0-203 GCF_054177405.1 Leptonychotes weddellii
TTTTTTTTTTTTTTTAAAGATTTTATTTATTTATTTGACAGAGAGAGACACAGTGAGAGAGGGAACACAAGCAGGGGGAGTGGGAGAGGGAGAAGCAGGCTCCCTGCAGAGCAGGGAGCCCGATGCGGGACTCGATCCCAGGACCCTGGGATCATGACCTGAGCTGAAGGCAGTCGCTTAACCAACTGAGCCACCCAGGCGCC
>NW_027985111.1:0-203 GCF_054177405.1 Leptonychotes weddellii
GCCTGGGTGGCTCAGTTGGTTAAGCGACTGCCTTCGGCTCAGGTCATGATCCTGGAGTCCCTGGATCGAGTCCCGCATCGGGCTCCCTGCTCGGCAGGGAGTCTGCTTCTCCCTCTCCCACTCCCCGTTTGTGTTCCCTCTCTCGCTGTGTCTTTCTCTGTCAAATAAATAAAATCTTTAAAAAAAAAAAAAAAAAAAAAAAA
>NW_027985112.1:0-203 GCF_054177405.1 Leptonychotes weddellii
TTTTTTTTTTTTTTAAAGATTTTATTTATTTATTTGACAGAGAGAGACACAGCGAGAGAGGGAACACAAGCAGGGGGAGTGGGAGAGGGAGAAGCAGACTCCCTGCCGAGCAGGGAGCCCGATGCGGGGCTCGATCCCAGGACCCTGGGATCATGACCAGAGCCGAAGGCAGACGCTTAACGACTGAGCCACTCAGGCGCCCC
>NW_027985113.1:0-203 GCF_054177405.1 Leptonychotes weddellii
GCTGTGAATTGTGCAGGACTGTTGAGTCTCAGATCTGTACCTCTGAGACAAATAATGCAAGATATGTTAAGAAAAAAAAAGAAGAAGAAGAAGGTAGCGGGAGGGGAGGAATGAAGCGGGGGAAATCGGAGGGGTGGACGAACCATGAGAGAAGATGGACTCTGAAAAACAAACTGAGGGTTCTAGAGGGGAGGGGGGTGGGA
>NW_027985114.1:0-203 GCF_054177405.1 Leptonychotes weddellii
TATGTTAAGAAAAAAAAAGAAGAAGAAGAAGGTAGCGGGAGGGGAGGAATGAAGCGGGGGAAATCGGAGGGGTGGACGAACCATGAGAGAAGATGGACTCTGAAAAACAAACTGAGGGTTCTAGAGGGGAGGGGGGTGGGAGGATGGGTTGGCCTGGTGGTGGGTATTGAGGAGGGCACGTTCTGCATGGAGCACTGGGTGTT
>NW_027985115.1:0-203 GCF_054177405.1 Leptonychotes weddellii
GGGGAAGAATGAAGCGGGGGAAATCGGAGGGGTAGACGAACCATGAGAGACGATGGACTCTGAAAAACAAACAGGGTTCTAGAGGGGAGGGGGGTGGGAGGATGGGTTAGCCTGGTGGTGGGTATTGAGGAGGGCACATTCTGCATGGAGCACTGGGTGTTATGCACAAACAATGAATCATGGAACACTTCATCTAAAACTAA
>NW_027985116.1:0-1061 GCF_054177405.1 Leptonychotes weddellii
ATAATAGTAGGGGACTTTAACATCCCACTTACAGCAATGGACATATCATTTAAGCAGAAAATCAACAAGGATACAATGGCTTTGAATGACACACTGGACCAGATGCACTTAACAGATATATTCAGAACATTTCATCCTAAAGCTGCAGAATACACATTCTTCTGGAGTTCACATGGAACATTCACCAGAATAGATTACATACTAGGTCACATATCAGCCCTCAACAAGTACAAAAAAGTCAAGATCATACCATGCATATTTTCAGACCACAACACAATGAAACTGGAAGTCAACTGCAAGAAAAAAAAAATGGAAAGACCTCAAATACATGGAGGTTAAAGAACATCCTACTAAAGAATGAATGGGTTAACCAGGAAATTAAAGAATTTAAAAAGTACATGGAAGCAAGTGAATATGAAAGCATGACATCCCAAAGCTTTTGGGATGCAACAAAAGCATTCTTAAAAGGGAAGTATATTGGGGCGCCTGGGTGGCTCAGTTGGTTAAGCGACTGCCTTCAGCTCAGGTCATGGTCCTGGAGTCCCGGGATCGAGTCCCGCATCGGGCTCTCTGCTCGGCAGGGAGTCTGCTTCTCCCTCTGACCCTTCCCCTCTCATGCTCTCTCTCTCTCATTCTCTCTCTCAAATAAATAAAATCTTAAAAAAAAAAAAAAAGGGAAGTATATTGCAGTATAGACCCACCTCCAGAAGCAAGAAAAGTCTCAAATACACAACCTAACATTACACCCTAAAGGAGCTAGAAAAGTTAACAGCAAATAAAGCCTAAAGCCAGCAGAAGAAGGGAAATAATAAAGATCAGAGCAGAAACAAACAAACAAAACAAAACAAAACAAAAAAGTAGAACAGACTAACAAAACTAAGAGCTGATTCTTCGAAAGAATTAATAAAATTAAAAACCTCTAGCCAGACTTAACAAAAAGAAAAGAGAAAGGACCCATAAGTGGATAAAATTACAAATGATAGAGGAGAGATCACAACCAACACCACAGGAATACAAACAATTATAAGAGAATACTATGAAAAATTATATGCCAACAAATT
>NW_027985117.1:0-203 GCF_054177405.1 Leptonychotes weddellii
TTTTTTTTTTTTTAAAGATTTTATTTATTTATTTGAGAGAGAGAGAATGAGAGACAGAGAGCACAAGAGGGAAGAGGGCAGAGGGAGAAGCAGGCTTCCCGCTGAGCAGGGAGCCCGACGTGGGGCTCGATCCCAGGACCCTGGGATCATGACCTGAGCCGAAGGCAGACGCTTAACGACTGAGCCACCCAGGCGCCCCTAAT
>NW_027985118.1:0-203 GCF_054177405.1 Leptonychotes weddellii
TTTTTTTTTTTTTTTAAAGATTTTATTTATTTATTTAAGAGAGAGAGAATGAGAGACAGAGAGCATGAGAGGAAGGAGGGTCAGAGGGAGAAGCAGACTCCCTGCCGAGCAGGGAGCCCGATGCGGGACTCGATCCCGGGACTCCAGGATCATGACCTGAGCCGAAGGCAGCCGCTTAACCAACTGAGCCACCCAGGCGCCCC
>NW_027985119.1:0-203 GCF_054177405.1 Leptonychotes weddellii
TTGAGGGGCGCCTGGGTGGCTCAGTCGGTTAAGCGACTGCCTTCGGCTCAGGTCATGATCCTGGAGTCCCGGGATCGAGTCCCGCATCGGGCTCCCAGCTCGGCAGGGAGTCTGCTTCTCCCTCTGACCCTCCTCCCTCTCATGTTCTCTGTCTCTCATTCTCTCTCTCTCAAATAAATAAATAAAATCTTTAAAAAAAAAAA
>NW_027985120.1:0-203 GCF_054177405.1 Leptonychotes weddellii
TTTTTTTTTTTTTTTTAAAGATTTTATTTATTTATTTGAGAGAGAGAGAATGAGAGACAGAGAGCATGAGAGGGAGGAGGGTCAGAGGGAGAAGCAGACTCCCTGCCGAGCAGGGAGCCCGATGCGGGACTCGATCCCAGGACTCCAGGATCACGACCTGAGCCGAAGGCAGTCGCTTAACCAACTGAGCCACCCAGGCGCCC
>NW_027985121.1:0-203 GCF_054177405.1 Leptonychotes weddellii
ATCCCCATACATTACATCATTAGTTCTAGATGAAGTGTTCCATGATTCATTGTTCGTGCACAACACCCAGTGCTCCATGCAGAACGTGCCCTCCTCAATACCCACCACCAGGCCAACCCATCCTCCCACCCCCCTCCCCTCTAGAACCCTCAGTTTGTTTTTCAGAGTCCATCTTCTCTCATGGTTCGTCCACCCCTCCGATT
>NW_027985122.1:0-203 GCF_054177405.1 Leptonychotes weddellii
CGCCTGGGTGGCTCAGTCGTTAAGCGTCTGCCTTCGGCTCAGGTCATGATCCCAGGGTCCTGGGATCGAGTCCCACATCGGGCTCCCTGCTCCGCGGGAAGCCTGCTTCTCCCTCTCCCACTCCCCCTGCTTGTGTTCCTGCTCTCACTATGTCTCTCTCTGTCAAATAAATAAATAAAATCTTAAAAAAAAAAAAAAAGAAA
>NW_027985123.1:0-203 GCF_054177405.1 Leptonychotes weddellii
TTTTTTTTAAAGATTTTATTTATTTATTTGAGACAGAGAGAATGAGAGAGAGAGAAAGCACATGAGAGGGGGGAGGGTCAGAGGGAGAAGCAGGCTCCCTGCCGAGCAGGGAGCCCGATGCGGGACTCGATCCCGGGACTCCAGGATCATGACCTGAGCCGAAGGCAGTCGCTTAACCAACTGAGCCACCCAGGCGCCCAACA
>NW_027985124.1:0-203 GCF_054177405.1 Leptonychotes weddellii
TTTTTTTTTTTTAAAGATTTTTTATTTATTTATTTGAGACAGAGAGAATGAGATACAGAGAGCATGAGAGGGAGGAGGGTCAGAGGGAGAAGCAGACTCCCTGCCGAGCAGGGAGCCCGATGCGGGACTCGATCCCGGGACTCCAGGATCATGACCTGAGCCGAAGGCAGTCGCTTAACCAACTGAGCCACCCAGGCGCCCTA
>NW_027985125.1:0-202 GCF_054177405.1 Leptonychotes weddellii
CCTGGGTGGCTCAGTTGGTTAAGCGACTGCCTTCGGCTCAGGTCATGATCCTGGAGTCCCTGGATCGAGTCCCGCATCGGGCTTCCTGCTCGGCAGGGAGTCTGCTTCGTCCTCAGACCCTATCCCCTCTCAGATGTTCTCTCTCTCTCATTCTCTCTCTCTCAAATAAATAAATAAAATCTTTAAAAAAAAAAAAAAAAAA
>NW_027985126.1:0-202 GCF_054177405.1 Leptonychotes weddellii
CACTGGCTGTGTAGCAGGATATCTGGCTTTGCTTTGCTCTTTTCTTTTTTTTTTTTAAAGATTTTATTTATTTATTTGAGAGAGAGAATGAGAGAGAGCACATGAGAGGGGGGAGGGTCAGAGGGAGAAGCAGGCTCCCCGCCGAGCAGGGAGCCCGATGCGGGACTCGATCCAGGGACTCCAGGATCATGACCTGAGCCGA
>NW_027985127.1:0-1061 GCF_054177405.1 Leptonychotes weddellii
AGCTCTGACCTCATGGAACAGACAGATCACGGGGGAGGGGCTCGAGAACTTAGCTCCCCCCACACAGCAAGGGAATCACCCAGAACAGGGCTAGGCATGCAGCTGGTGCTCAAACACTGAGGGTAGCCTTTGCATATGAATGAAATCCCTAAGCACAGTGCCCAGCACACAGTAGGTGCTCAAGGACTGGTAGCTCCTATTAGGGTAAGAATGAGTGAAATCAAGATACTCGGCCCGTGGCATGCAGCCGGAATAGAATAATCAGCAAAATAAATGACATCACCAAGCACACGGTGGCGTGGATTACAGCAGGTGCTCAATAATTGGAATTGCTATGGTAAATTAAGTGACCTACCCAGCACAGTGCTTGGCACATGATAGGTGTTCACCCCCCAGCTGCCATGAAAAACCATAGGAGGGGACTGTACACCTAGGTGCAGGGTGACTGGGAGGATCTGTCAGGAGTCAGACTCCAGGCAATGGACTGCCTGGGGCAGAGAGTGGGGGGAGGGGCAGGCTCGGAGACTTGGGGGCCGGACCCGGGCTTGGGCTGGGGGTGAGGGGCATCTACCTCGGAGGACCTCAGACAAGTTGGCAGTCCCACGAAGCGGAGGGCCCCCCTGCAGGGTCACGTGGGTCACCTCGCAGATGACCTGGGAGCGAACGTCCCCCGGGGCCAGCACCAGCCTGCTTGTGCTGGAGATGCTGTAGGAAGTGCTGTTTCCCTCTGGGTCCACGGTGGTCTGGGAGGCTGCCAGCTCATTCCCGTTTTTGAACCATCTCAGGGTGATGTTTTTGGGGGAGAAGCCATGGGACTTGCAGGTGAAGTTCACTGTCTGCTCAGGCGAGACCCTGGCCGTGGGACCCGACACCACGGGGGGAGAGGGTTTGGCTACAAGAGGAGCATTTATGAACAGTAAGCATGACTGTGGTCATCAGCACCAAGGATACGTGTGTGACACTGTGGAGAACCCTCCGCCCTTCTGATAGCGTGGGGAGGGCCGTGTCATCTCCTCATCCCACAGAGGAGGACCCGAGGCTCCAGAGCTGAACTCTGAGTC
>NW_027985128.1:0-202 GCF_054177405.1 Leptonychotes weddellii
ATAACACTTACTCTACCTCATATACGAAATGCACTGATAATCCTAGGTTTGCTTTCGTCTTGTTTATATCCGCCTGCCACCCCCCAACACACAATGAACGTAAGATCCAGGAGGGCAGGAACTTTTGTCTATCTTGTCCACTGTTGAATCCCCCAACACCCAGAACATGCTAGTACATACGTTGGAGTGAATGCTAGAGGAG
>NW_027985129.1:0-202 GCF_054177405.1 Leptonychotes weddellii
ATGACACTTACTCTACCTCATATACGAAATGCACTGATAATCCTAGGTTTGCTTTCGTCTTGTTTATATCCGCCTGCCACCCCCCAACACACAATGAATGTAAGATCCAGGAGGGCAGGAACTTTTGTCTATCTTGTCCACTGTTGAATCCCCCAACACCCAGAACATGCTAGTACATACGTTGGAGTGAATGCTAGAGGAG
>NW_027985130.1:0-202 GCF_054177405.1 Leptonychotes weddellii
GCTGAATAATCTTAATTAAATATAGGGATGGCACAAAGCTTTCAATAAGTGTTCACTAAATAAGTGAACTGAATATGTCTCTATAAATTTTTCAATGAAATACTTTTTTTTAATTAATTTATTTTTTTATTCTTATGTTAATCCCCATACATTACATCATTAGTTTTAGATGAAGTGTTCCATGATTCATTGTTTGTGCATA
>NW_027985131.1:0-202 GCF_054177405.1 Leptonychotes weddellii
CCACCCAGGCGCCCAAAATAATTAACATTTTATTTATTTTATTATTTTATTTTTTTTTAAAGATTTTATTTATTTATTTGAGATAGACAGCATGAGAGGGGGGAGGGTCAGAGGGAGAAGCAGACTCCCTGCCGAGCAGGGAGCCCGATGCGGGACTCGATCCCGGGACTCCAGGATCATGACCTGAGCCGAAGGCAGTCGC
>NW_027985132.1:0-202 GCF_054177405.1 Leptonychotes weddellii
CCCCGTGTAGCTTGTAGTGGTGCAGGTTGCGTATGGCATCCTCGGCCGCCGTCTTGTCCTCTATGTGCACAAAGCCGTAGTTCTTAATGATGTCACATTCCAGCACCTTCCCATACTGCTCGAAGAGTGAGCGGATCTCCTGCTCTGTGGCCTCCCGAGGCAGGTTTCCAATGAACAGCTTCACCATCTCGACACAGCCCGC
>NW_027985133.1:0-202 GCF_054177405.1 Leptonychotes weddellii
CAGATATATGCATTTGTCCTTCTCTGCTTAATTATTGTAACTAAGGTTATTGGTCTTTAGCAAAATGGTGGATTAAAGGAAGCTTGGCCAAAACCTAGAGACTTTTCAGGCCATAGGAGCCAAATCAGGTGAGAAATAAGCCCTACGCTCAGGAGAAGGCAGAAACCATTCTGTCTGCATCTGAGAATCCAGCACATGAATG
>NW_027985134.1:0-202 GCF_054177405.1 Leptonychotes weddellii
GCGCCTGGGTGGCTCAGTTGGTTAAGCGACTGCCTTCGGCTCAGGTCATGATCCCAGGGTCCTGGGATCGAGCCCCGCATCGGGCTCCCTGCTCGGCGGGAAGCCTGCTTCTCCCTCTCCCACTCCCCCTGCTTGTGTTCCCTCTCTCGCTGTCTCTCTCTGTGTCAAATAAATAAATAAAATCTTTAAAAAAAAAAAAGAA
>NW_027985135.1:0-202 GCF_054177405.1 Leptonychotes weddellii
GCGCCTGGGTGGCTCAGTCGGTTAAGCGACTGCCTTCGGCTCAGGTCATGATCCTGGAGTCCCGGGATCGAGTCCCACATCGGGCTCCCTGCTCTGCGGGGAGCCTGCTTCTCCCTCTCCCCCTCCCCCTGCTTGTGTTCCCTCTCTCGCTGTGTCTCTCTCTGTCAAATAAATAAATAAAATCTTTAAAAAAAAAAAAAAA
>NW_027985136.1:0-202 GCF_054177405.1 Leptonychotes weddellii
AATAGTATGGAGGTCCTCAAAAACTAAAAATAGAACTACCTTATAATCTAGGAATAACACTACTGGGCATTTACACAAAGAATACAAAAGCATGAAGTCAAAGGGATACATGTACCCCAATGTTTATAGCAGCATTATCTACAATAGCCAAAAAATGGAAGCAGCCCAAGTGTCCATTGACTGATGAATGGATAAAGAAGAA
>NW_027985137.1:0-202 GCF_054177405.1 Leptonychotes weddellii
GGGGCGCCTGGGTGGCTCAGTTGGTTAAGCGACTGCCTTCGGCTCGGGTCATGATCCTGGAGTCCCTGGATCGAGTCCCGCATCGGGCTCCCTGCTCGGCAGGGAGCCTGCTTCTGCCTCTGACCCTCCCCCCTCTCATGTGCTCTCTCTCTCTCATTCTCTCTGTCTCAAATAAATAAATAAAATCTTTAAAAAAAAAAAA
>NW_027985138.1:0-1060 GCF_054177405.1 Leptonychotes weddellii
CCCCCACCTCTGTCCCGGAGCCCCTCCTCCCACTTCCAACCTCCCACCTCTTCCCGGGAACCCCTCCTCCCACTTTCAGCCCCCCACCTCTGCCCCGTGCTGGTCGGAAAATGTCTTCCTCTCCCCAGTCCCCCCCTACCCCCCAGGCATCTGCTCGCCCATGGAGCCAACACATACGTGTCTGGTGCCTGTCATGGGCCAGGCTCCGTTTCAGCGTCAGGACATACAACAGTGAACAACAACATAGTCATCAGTAACCCTGCCTTCTTGGAATTTGGAGTTTATTGGGGACTGGGGCTGGCAATGGGCTAATCAGCCAGTAAAGGATCCTCAGTCAGTGATGTAAAGTAGACAGGACACAGGGATGGAGAAGGTTTCTCCTTAACACCAGAGTTGGGTTTGTTGTTGTTGGTTGTCATTGTTTATAACTGGCCCTGGGATTCTGTTTTCTTTTTTCTTTTCTTTTTTTTTAAAGATTTTATTTATTCATTTATTTATTTGACACAGAGAGAGAGACAGAGAGAGCAAGAGAGAGCACAAGTGGGGAGGAGAGGGAGAAGCAGGCTTCCCGCGGAGCAGGGAGCCCGATGCGGGGCTCGATCCCAGGACCCGGGGACCATGACCTGAGCCGAAGGCAGATGCCCAACCAACGGAGCCACCCGGGCGTCCCGCGAGTCTGTTTTCTAACAGAGACAGAGAAGCAGGCCCAGGGTCACTTGGTATGCAATTTGAATCCTGCTATCTTGAGGGCTTAGACGTCAGATTCCCATCTCTGCCTCTTACTCCCGGCAGAATTAATTAGCTCGTAACTTGCAGACACATTACTCTGACACCTCAGTGCTCCCAGAGCAGCACCTGGCCCGGGAGGCAGGGCTGGAGCCCGAGGGGTTGGCGCCCGCGAGCCCAGAGCAGGACCGCCCTCAGCGTGAGCTTGCTGGGACTCTCCGTGCTTTTTGCTCTTAGGTTTCCTTATCTTTCCCCAATTATTCTTTGTTATGTTGTTAATCTTTATCATGCTGCCTTTTCCCTTATGGGCTTTAGAAGCTATAGATCTTGTTTT
>NW_027985139.1:0-202 GCF_054177405.1 Leptonychotes weddellii
ATATATCTTAGCTTCATAAAAGATGACAACTTATGGGGTGCCTGGGTGGCTCAGTCGGTTAAGTGTCTGCCTTCAGCTCAGGTAATGATCCCAGCATTCTGGGATTGAGCCCCATGTTGGGCTCTCTGCTCAATGGGGAGTCTGCTTCCCCATCTGCCTCTCCCACTCCCCCCTGCTTATGCTCTCTCTCTTGTTCTGCACA
>NW_027985140.1:0-202 GCF_054177405.1 Leptonychotes weddellii
GCACCTGAGTGGCTCAGTCGGTTAAGCGACTGCCTTCGGCTCAGGTCATGATCCTGGAGTCCCAGGATCGAGTCCCGCATCGGGCTCCCTGCTCGGCAGGGAGCCTGCTTCTCCCTCTGACCCTCCCCCCTCTCATGTGCTCTCTCTCTCTCATTCTCTCTGTCTCAAATAAATAAATAAAAATCTTTAAAAAAAAAAAAAA
>NW_027985141.1:0-202 GCF_054177405.1 Leptonychotes weddellii
AGGAAGAGGAGAACTAAGCAGCATCTCTAGGAGCACTGACATTCATCAACAAATTTTACAGTCCTGAAGGTGAAATAGGCAAATAAGCACACCAAATGCTGTTTTTCTTTTTTGGTTCTTGTTTTTATTGAGATATAATTGACATATAACATTGTGTTACTTTAAAGTGGACCTGTTAACCTGATACATTTATATATTGCAA
>NW_027985142.1:0-202 GCF_054177405.1 Leptonychotes weddellii
ACTGTTTACTCTGTGAAGTTTTGAGCTTCGTGCCACTGAGAGGTGTCCACAGCCTCTGGCCTTGTGCTGCCAGCCTCCAGAAATGCCCTGGAGGGAAGAGGTTTCGGTGGCAAGATCTGCTGCTTCCCACCTGCCATGAATGCCTTGGTGGAGCTCTGTTCTGGGTCCCGTGGTGCTCACTTGCGTGCTGGCTGGGCTGGGG
>NW_027985143.1:0-202 GCF_054177405.1 Leptonychotes weddellii
CCTCTCCTCTCCTCTCCTCTCCTGGGCTCACCTCCTCTGGTTGGAAACCCCAAGGCAGGGATGAGCCCACCTTTGCAGGCTTTGTGGAGAAGACCAACTTCAAAGGACATTCTGTGGAATGGAAAGTGCTATCAACAGCAAAAATTACAAAAATAAGGCTTTCTACTCTGAAACACTTATGATGGCTCAACTCATAGCTGTA
>NW_027985144.1:0-202 GCF_054177405.1 Leptonychotes weddellii
AACTTCTGAGGTGTCCCATGGTCAAGTTAGGGCGTGTGTGTCTATAGAAATCATTCTAAAATCTTGGGACAGAGAATAGAGAATAAGGAAGAAGAGCAAGAAGAGACATGGGAAGAAAGGCAGGGAAGGCAAAGGATGATTATAATAAAGAAACAAAGGGAAAAACGGAGAAAAAGCAATCCCAATTTTCTGCCTTGGGCTA
>NW_027985145.1:0-202 GCF_054177405.1 Leptonychotes weddellii
CCTCTCCTCTCCTCTCCTCTCCTGGGCTCACCTCCTCTGGTTGGAAACCCCAAGGCAGGGATGAGCCCACCTTTGCAGGCTTTGTGGAGAAGACCAGCTTCAAAGGACATTCTGTGGAATGGAAAGTGCTATCAACAGCAAAAATTACAAAAATAAGGCTTTCTACTCTGAAACACTTATGATGGCTCAACTCATAGCTATA
>NW_027985146.1:0-202 GCF_054177405.1 Leptonychotes weddellii
CCCCACTCTCGTCAATAGAGGGTTGGATCATTTCTACTTTTTTGCTGTTACAAACAATGTTCCTTGAGCATTTATGAGAGAGTCTTAGAGTAAATACTTAGAAGTGAAATAACTGACGGGGCGCCTGGGTGGCTCGGTCGTTCAGCATCTGCCTTCGGCTCAGGTCATGACCCCAGGGTCCTGGGATCAAGCCCCGCATCGG
>NW_027985147.1:0-202 GCF_054177405.1 Leptonychotes weddellii
ACAGCTGACATCATTAACTAATGAACAGTATTGAGCACCTGCTGTGTCATAGGCACTGCTTTTTTATTTTATTATGTTCTGTTAGTCACCATACAATACATCGTTAGTTTTTGATGTGGTGATCCACGATTCATTGTTTTCATATAACACCCAGTGCTCCATGCAGTACGTGCCCTCCTTAATACCCATCACCGGGCTAACC
>NW_027985148.1:0-202 GCF_054177405.1 Leptonychotes weddellii
TAGACTGGGGCGCCTGGGTGGCTCAGTTGGTTAAGCGACTGCCTTCGGCTCAGGTCATGATCCTGGAGTCCCGGGATCGAGTCCCGCATCGGGCTCCCTGCTCGGCAGGGAGTCTGCTTCTCCCTCTGACCCTCCTCCCTCTCATGCTCTCTGTCTCTCATTCTCTCTGTCTCAAATAAATAAATAAAATCTTTAAAAAAAA
>NW_027985149.1:0-202 GCF_054177405.1 Leptonychotes weddellii
ATAGGGCGCCTGGGTGGCTCAGTTGGTTAAGCGACTGCCTTCGGCTCAGGTCATGATCCTGGAGTCCCTGGATCGAGTCCCGCATCGGGCTCCCTGCTCGGCAGGGAGTCTGCTTCTCCCTCTGACCCTCCCCCCTCTCATGTGCTTGCTCTCTCTCATTCTCTCTCTCTCAAATAAATAAATAAAATCTTTAAAAAAATAA
>NW_027985150.1:0-202 GCF_054177405.1 Leptonychotes weddellii
CCACATCACACACGCACCATCCTCTCTTCTCCAGGGAAATCCGATGACCTCTAAACTTCCCCTTTCACAAACAGGGGTAGGGAAGGGGTAGGTGAGTGGACGAGGGCCTCCATCCCACTGATACCGTCTGCATGCAATTTCTTCCCACCATAATCCTCCTAAACTCACATAGTAAAGCCCAGTCCTGCTTTTCCAGCTGAAA
>NW_027985151.1:0-202 GCF_054177405.1 Leptonychotes weddellii
GGGCGCCTGGGTGGCTCAGTTGGTTAAGCAACTGCCTTCGGCTCAGGTCATGATCCTGGAGTCCCGGGATCGAGTCCCGCATCAGGCTCCCTGCTCAGCGAGGAGCCTGCTTCTCCCTCTGACCCTCCCCCCTCTCATGTACTCTCTCTCATTCTCGCTCTCTCAAATAAATAAATAAAATCTTTAAAAAAAAAAAAAAAAA
>NW_027985152.1:0-202 GCF_054177405.1 Leptonychotes weddellii
GTCTTCAGCTTGCAGATAAAAGATCATGAGACTTCTTGTCCTCTAAAATTGTGTGAGCCAGTTCCTCATAATAAATTAATCTCTCTCTCTCTCTCTCTCTCTCTGTGTCTCTCCCCAACTCCCAGGTTCTGTTTCACTGGAGAACACTGACAGATGCCATATGTCTCATTCATTATTCAATTTCTTTTTTTTTTTTTTTAAA
>NW_027985153.1:0-202 GCF_054177405.1 Leptonychotes weddellii
ATAACACTTACTCTACCTCATATACGAAATGCACTGATAATCCTAGGTTTGCTTTCGTCTTGTTTATATCCGCCTGCCACCCCCCAACACACAATGAACGTAAGATCCAGGAGGGCAGGAACTTTTGTCTATCTTGTCCACTGTTGAATCCCCCAACACCCAGAACATGCTAGTACATACGTTGGAGTGAATGCTAGAGTGA
>NW_027985154.1:0-202 GCF_054177405.1 Leptonychotes weddellii
ATGACACTTACTCTACCTCATATACGAAATGCACTGATAATCCTAGGTTTGCTTTCGTCTTGTTTATATCCGCCTGCCACCCCCCAACACACAATGAATGTAAGATCCAGGAGGGCAGGAACTTTTGTCTATCTTGTCCACTGTTGAATCCCCCAACACCCAGAACATGCTAGTACATACGTTGGAGTGAATGCTAGAGTGA
>NW_027985155.1:0-202 GCF_054177405.1 Leptonychotes weddellii
GGGGCGCCTGGGTGGCTCAGATGGTTAAGCGTCTGCCTTCGGCTCAGGTCATGATCCCAGCGTCCTGGGATCGAGCCCCGCATCGGGCTCCCTGCTCAACGGGGAGCCTGCTTCTCCCTCTCCCTCTGCCTCTCTCCCTGCTCATGCTCTCTCTCTCTCTGTATCTCTGTGTCTCAAATGAATAAATAAAATCTTTAAAAAA
>NW_027985156.1:0-202 GCF_054177405.1 Leptonychotes weddellii
CTCTTTTTTTTTTTTTTTAAAGATTTTATTTATTTATTTGACATAGAGAGACAGCGAGAGAGGGAACACAAGCAGGCAGAGTGGGAGAGAGAGAAGCAGGCTCCCCGCTGAACAGAGAGCCCGATGTAGGGCTCGATCCCAGGACCCTGGGATCATGACCTGAGCCGAAGGCAGACGCTTAACGACTGAGCCACCCAGGCGC
>NW_027985157.1:0-202 GCF_054177405.1 Leptonychotes weddellii
CTGGGTGGCTCAGTTGGTTAAGCGACTGCCTTCGGCTCAGGTCATGATCCTGGAGTCCCGGGATCGAGTCCCGCATCGGGCTCCCTGCTTGGCAGGGAGCCTGCTTCTCCCTCTGACCCTTCCCCCTGTCATGTGCTCTCTGTCTCTCTCATTCTCTCTGTCTCAAATAAATAAATAAAATCTTTAAAAAAAAAAAAAAAAA
>NW_027985158.1:0-202 GCF_054177405.1 Leptonychotes weddellii
GTGAGCCTGGTGATGGGTATTAAAGAGGGCACGTTCTGCATGGAGCACTGGGTGTTATGCACAAACAATGAATCATGGAACACTCCATCAAAAACTAATGATGTAATGTGTGGCGATTAACATAACAATAAAGATTTTTAAAGAAGTCTTGACCCTGACATCCTTGGTGTTCCCACAAAACCGTCCACCTCACCGCAAGCAA
>NW_027985159.1:0-1060 GCF_054177405.1 Leptonychotes weddellii
TTCTACTTGGTTGGATTTTAGCTCTTTTACTTCTCCAGAAAGGGTTTCTCTAATAACTTCCATATTTTTTTCAAGCCCAGCTAGTATCTTTAAAGTGAGGATTCTGAACTCTAGATCTGACATCGTACTAATGTCCGTATTGAGTAGGTCCCTGGCAGTCGGTACTACCTCTTGTTCTTTTTGTTGAGGTGATTTTTTCTGTTTTGTCATTTTGTCCAGAGGAGAATAGATGAATGAGAGAACAAAATGCTAACAGGGTAACAACGTCCCCAGAATATATACTCTAAACAAGTGAGAAAGACCTGAAACCAGGGGAAAGGGGAAAGAAAGAAAAAAGAAAAAGAAACAAATAGAAAAAGATAAAAACAAACAAAAATAACAAAACAAAAAAAACAGAATTATGATTAAATATGATCAGCCTGCTGCATAGATCAGTGCCACACACTAGATTTTGGGTGTATTTTGGTCTGTTAGAAGAAAGTGCTTCCCAAATTTTTAAAGAAAGAAAAACTTATGTATGTACAAAAATAAGGGTTGATACAATGAAGGGATGGAATATGACTGTAAAGATGAAAATTTTAAAAAATTTTATAAAAGGAATTGATAAGTTCTTTGAATAAAGAAAGAAGAAGATTTAAAAAAAAAGAAAAAAAAACAGAAAATGTGATCAGGCAGGAGACTAGAACAAAGCCATACACTAGTGATTTAGGGTATATTTTGATCTGTTAGAAGAAACTGTATCTCAAAATTTTAAAGAGAGAACAACTTACATATATATGCCAATAATAAGGGTAACTACCATGAGGGATAGAATATGACTCTAAAAATGAAAAATAAAAATGTTTTTTTAAAAAAGGGATGGGGGGCGGAGCAAGATGGCAGAGGAGTAGGAGACCTGGATTTCGTCTCCTCTCAGGAATTCAGCTGGATAGGGATCAAACCATTCTGAACACCTACAAACTCAACAGGAGATTGAAGAAAAGAAGAGCAACAACTCTCTCATCAGAAAAGCGACCACTTTCTGGAAGGTAGGACGTGCGGAGAAGTGAATCCGAGGCGA
>NW_027985160.1:0-202 GCF_054177405.1 Leptonychotes weddellii
GATGTGCCAGGAGGCCCCGAATGTGCTCGGATCGATGATGACTCCCTCATTGTGCATTCCTTGGAAAAGCTGAACAAAATGAGTGAGAACTCCCTACCGTCGTTCTCATCGAAACTGAGGTCCAGCACGTTGTCTCCCCCAGGGAAGGTAGGAGTGAGGGACAGCTTCCCCTCGGTCACACTGTCGCAGGCACCACCAGCAC
>NW_027985161.1:0-202 GCF_054177405.1 Leptonychotes weddellii
AATCAATATATAAATGTATCAGGTTAACAGGTCCACTTTAAAGTAACACAATGTTATATGTCAATTATATCTCAATAAAAACAAGAACCAAAAAAGAAAAACAGCATTTGGTGTGCTTATTTGCCTATTTCACCTTCAGGACTGTAAAATTTGTTGATGAATGTCAGTGCTCCTAGAGATGCTGCTTAGTTCTCCTCTTTCT
>NW_027985162.1:0-202 GCF_054177405.1 Leptonychotes weddellii
CTCTTTTTTTTTTTTTAAAGATTTTATTTATTTATGTATTAGAGAGCGAGAGAGAGAGAAACAGCATGAGAGGGGAGAAAGTCAGAGGGAGAAGCAGGCTCGCCGCTGAGCTGGGAGCCCGATGCGGGACTCGATCCCAGGACTCCAGGATCATGACCTGAGCCGAAGGCAGTCGCTTAACCAACTGAGCCACCCAGGCGCC
>NW_027985163.1:0-202 GCF_054177405.1 Leptonychotes weddellii
CTGTCCTCAGCTGCTGGGAGGTCACCGCTGAGCCCGGGGACGTCCTGAGTCCAGTGTCCTTGTTCCCCTGGGCTCTGGGCCACACGGTATCAGCTCGCCCTCCCGAGGGGCTGGAGACTGAGGTCAGCCATGCGGGCAGCCGACCAGGTCTGCGTGACGGGCACCAGATAAAGACCTTGGACACCGAGGCTGGGGGCTTCCC
>NW_027985164.1:0-202 GCF_054177405.1 Leptonychotes weddellii
CAGCAGTAAGGATGCTGTATTAGTTTCCTATTGCTGCCATAACAAGTGATCACAAACTTAGTGCCCTGAAAAAATACAAGTTTATTATCTTACAGTTCTGGGCTTCATATATCTAAAAAGCATCAGCAAGGCTGCATTTTTTTTTTCTGGAAGCTCTAAAGAAGAATTCATTTCCTTGCCTTTTCCAACTTTTGGAGGCCAC
>NW_027985165.1:0-202 GCF_054177405.1 Leptonychotes weddellii
GGCGCCTGGGTGGCTCAGTTGGTTAAGCGACTGCCTTCGGCTCAGGTCATGATCCTGGAGTCCCTGGATCGAGTCCCGCATCGGGCTCCCTGCTCGGCAGGGAGCCTGCTTCTGCCTCTGACCCTCCCCCCTCTCATGTGCTCTCTCTTTCTCATTCTCTCTGTCTCAAATAAATAAATAAAATCTTTAAAAAAAAAAATAA
>NW_027985166.1:0-202 GCF_054177405.1 Leptonychotes weddellii
AGAGGGCAAGGGAATCAGGAGGATAAGAGAAGGAGGAGGGGGAGGAGGAGAGACAGTAAAGGGACCATGACAAGGAGGGAGATGGGGAAGGGGACAGAGAGAGGGAGCGATAGGCAGACACCAGCAACCACAGGGAGGACAGACAGAGGGCCGTGGACAGAGGACAGCAGTCAAGCTGTGCCTAGAAGGCAGTCTCCAGTGG
>NW_027985167.1:0-202 GCF_054177405.1 Leptonychotes weddellii
GGGCGCCTGGGTGGCTCAGTTGGTTAAGCGACTGCCTTCGGCTCAGGTCATGATCCTGGAGTCCCTGGATCGAGTCCCGCATCGGGCTCCCTGCTCAGCAGGGAGTCTGCTTCTCCCTCTGACCCTCCCCCCTCTCATGTACTCGCTCTCTCTCATTCTCTCTCTCTCAAATAAATAAATAAAATCTTTAAAAAAAAAAAAA
>NW_027985168.1:0-202 GCF_054177405.1 Leptonychotes weddellii
CATCAGTAAGGATGCTGTATTAGTTTCCTATTGCTGCCATAACAAGTGATCACAAACTTAGTGCCCTGAAAAAATACAAGTTTATTATCTTACAGTTCTGGGCTTCATATATCTAAAAAGCATCAGCAAGGCTGCATTTTTTTTTTCTGGAAGCTCTAAAGAAGAATTCATTTCCTTGCCTTTTCCAACTTTTGGAGGCCAC
>NW_027985169.1:0-202 GCF_054177405.1 Leptonychotes weddellii
GTGAGCCTGGTGGTGGGTATTGAGGAGGGCACATTCTGCATGGAGCACTGGGTGTTATGCACAAACAATGAATCATGGAACACTTCATCTAAAACTAAAGATGTAATGCATGGGGATTAACATAAGAATTAAAAAAAAAAAAAGGCAACCTACTGAATGGAAGAAGATATTTGCAAATGATATATCTGATATGAGGTTAATA
>NW_027985170.1:0-1060 GCF_054177405.1 Leptonychotes weddellii
CGCCTTTGTCAAGTTTACATTCTAGTCAGGAAACCAATGATAAGCAAGGAAACTATGTAATAAAGAAGTTAGTGGTGTGTGCTAAGGAAGGAACAGCAGGGAGGGAGCAGAGGAACTGGTGTGTGGAGCAGGGAAGTGGACTGTAATTTTAGACACTGTGGTCGAGGAAAGCTTCTCAGAGATGATGTTGGGGTGAAGATCTGCAGGCTTGATGGAGGAACCATTCTGATCTATCAGGGAACAAAGTGTTCCTGCGAAAGAACAGTAAGCAGGAAGGGGTGGGCCTGGATGTCTCAGGCTCAGCAAGGAGCCTTGTGTGGCTGGAGCAGAGGGAGAAGGGGAGAGCAGTGGAGAGGTCAGAGGTAAGGGGACAGTGCCAGACAGTGGCCCTGACTAGGTGTCCTACAGTTTAACTCAATTCTCTGCTACCCAGAGACAGCATCAGATCGCACAGGTGAAGGGCCCAGTCCCACAAGACTGCCCCCTCCTCCTTCAGATGCCAATCGCAAATCCAGGTTGTTACCTGTGCTTCTCACCGTTCAGCCTGAAGTTAGAGATTCCTATAACCCCTGCTGTGGGTTCAATTAATTTGCTAGAGCCACTCATAGAACTCAGGAAACCAATTTACTTACGGGGTGACTGGTTTATTACAAAGAATATTGAAGGATACAAATGAACGGGCCAGATAAAGGGATTCTTAGAGTGAGGTCTTGAAGGATCTGGAACACAGAAGCTTCTGTCCCCATGGAATTTGGAGTGTGCCACCCTCCTGGCGCCTGGATGTGTTCTTCACCCACCCACAAGCACACTGAAACTTGTAGTTCAGAATTTTTTTATGGAGGCTTCATTACATAGGCCAAGTTGATGAAATCATTGGCTTTTGGTGATTGAGTCTACCTCCTGCCCCTCCAGAAGTGGATGTGGCAGTGGGACTGACAGGTCCCACCCTCTAATTGTGGTTGGTTTCCCTGGCAACCAGCCTCCATCCTTAGGGGCTTTCCAAAAATGCCCCCATTAACATCGACTCAGATGTGGTTCAAAGGAGTTTGTTATGAATTAC
>NW_027985171.1:0-202 GCF_054177405.1 Leptonychotes weddellii
ATCTATATATATATATATATATATATATATATATATATATATATATATATATATATATATATATATATATAACATATGCCCATCTATCTATCGAGAGATTAGAGATTATTTTTGATTCTTTACCTCTAGCCCATATCCCTACTAATACATGTTAACAATAGTTAACATTATATCTCAGTATTTAAGTTATAACATGTCAGGA
>NW_027985172.1:0-202 GCF_054177405.1 Leptonychotes weddellii
GCTAAGAGTAGAACTTAAATGTTCTCACCAAAAAAGCCCCAATAAATATCTGAGGTGATGGATTTGTTAACTAACTCAATGTGCAAATCCTTCCATAATATGTACATGTACTAAATTATCACATTGTATATTTTAAATATCTTACAATTTTATTTGTCAATTATACCTTAATAAAGCTAAAAAAGATAAAGAATATAATAAA
>NW_027985173.1:0-202 GCF_054177405.1 Leptonychotes weddellii
AGAGCCTGGAACCGGGCTTGGCACAGAGCAGGTGCTCAAGGATGCCTGTCGGATGAATACCATGAGCCGGAAGGAATCTCCACCATCGCCCCGTCCAACCTGCTCTCTCGACAGAGGAAAATGGAGGGGGGGCTCCCGGAGCTGTGGCCCCGACCACGCGGCTGCATTGCCACAGGGGCCCACGCCACGGACACACCTGACA
>NW_027985174.1:0-202 GCF_054177405.1 Leptonychotes weddellii
GGGCGCCTGGGTGGCTCAGTTGGTTAAGCGACTGCCTTCGGCTCAGGTCATGATCCTGGAGTCCCGGGATCGAGTCCCGCATCGGGCTCCCTGCTCGGCGGGGAGTCTGCTTCTCCCTCTGACCCTCCTCCCTCTCATGTGCTCTCTCTCTCTCTCATTCTGTCTCAAATAAATAAATAAAATCTTTAAAAAAAAAAAAAAA
>NW_027985175.1:0-202 GCF_054177405.1 Leptonychotes weddellii
CCATCTATCCTCCCGAATATCGCCTCGGATTCACTTCTCCGCACGTCCTACCTTCCAGAAAGTGGTCGCTTTTCTGATGAGAGAGTTGTTGCTATTCTTTTCTTCGATCTCCTGTTGAGTTTGTAGGTGTTCAGAATGGTTTGATCCCTATCCAGCTGAATTCCTGAGAGGAGACGAAATCCAGGTCTCCTACTCCTCCGCC
>NW_027985176.1:0-202 GCF_054177405.1 Leptonychotes weddellii
ATTTATTTTATTTCCTATTGGCTTTTAAAGTGCTCCTCTTTGTTTTATTTTTAGTAGTTGCTACAGATTTTCTAGAATTCACAGTTTATCACAGTGCAACTTCAGATATTATACCCATTCACATACATTAAATAAACCTCATAATACAATGATTTTCATCTTCCCACTCATTCCTGGTGTTATCATGCATTTTACTTACGTA
>NW_027985177.1:0-202 GCF_054177405.1 Leptonychotes weddellii
CACAGAGCTAACAAGTGGCAGACCTGGCGTTCGAACCCTGGCAGTTAAACAATCCAGTCCACACTCTTTTTTTTTTTTTTTATTCTTATGTTAATCCCCATACATTACATCATTAGTTTTAGATGAAGTGTTCCATGATTCATTGTTTGTGCATAACACCCAGTGCTCCATGCAGAATGTGCCCTCCTCAATACCCACCACC
>NW_027985178.1:0-202 GCF_054177405.1 Leptonychotes weddellii
CCGCAAGGACTCTTTCAAGGAGGTACAATGATAATGTAACTAGTGCTCGGTAAGTTTAAAATCAGCCACAAAGTTAATGAAAAGAAAGTATGTAAATGTATGTGTGTGTGCTGTGCGTCATACACAGTATGTGTGTGTGTGCGTGATACACGGTATACGTGTGTGCGTGATACACGGTGTGTGTGCGTGATACACGGTAAAC
>NW_027985179.1:0-202 GCF_054177405.1 Leptonychotes weddellii
AAAAAAAAATAAACAAGTACATAAATATTTCAGATTATAATAAGTGTTGTGAAAAAATTGAAGTAGTGTAAAAAGTGACAGGCACATTGGATACAAGACAAATTAAGGCATATTTAAATTTTTTTTTTTTTTTTAAAGATTTTATTTATTTATTTGACAGAGAGAGACACAGCGAGAGAGGGAACACAAGCAGGGGGAGTGG
>NW_027985180.1:0-202 GCF_054177405.1 Leptonychotes weddellii
ATGGAGAATCTTAAGCAGGCTCCACACCCCATGCCGCTCAATCTCATGACCCTGAGATCATGACCTGAACCGAAATCAAGAGTTGGACGCTTAACCGACTGAGCCACCCAGGTGCCCCCTCAGCAAAATTACTTAATATACATCTAGGACTTACTCATATTTTGCTAAGCTTATTCTTAGCATTTTAAAAGGTTTTTTTAAT
>NW_027985181.1:0-1060 GCF_054177405.1 Leptonychotes weddellii
GATAGATAGATAGAGGATATAGGGATAGATGGATGGACAGATGGACGGATAGATGATAGATACATAGACATATAGGTAGATAGATATGATAGGTAGGTAGATGCATAGGTAGATAGATGATAGATGGATAGACAGATGGATAGATACATATATACATAGATACATAGATATACGATGGATGGATGAGCTCACCTACACATGAGGGCAGATCCCTGGCATTGGCTGGGCTCCCAGTGGGGAGAACTGGGTGTCTGGACTTGTGTTTTGAGTCTGTTTCATGGAGCACAGACTCTGGGTGCAGCACAAAGATGAATAAGGCAGAACGTGGTCTAGGGGACCCATCAGGAGAGTTGGGGGCAGAGCTCAAACCCAGGCGCTGGGAAGTGGACCCAGCCTGGCAGGGGATTGAAGAGTGGTTCTGTACCACAGAGCAAAAACAGCTCAGGGTCACAGGCTGCTCATACTTTTGTGCCTTTCGCATTTATAGAATGATTCTGGGGTGAAATTCATTTCAATTGCAAACAGGTGTACAGAGGCCGGGGGGGCCTCGAAGGCATCCCCAGGCCCGGGCAGCGATTTGTTTCATTGCTGACCAGGGCAGCCCCAGCTGTGTAAGTGAATTGGTGGGAGTCTGCATCCCGATCCACTGCTCTTTATGGAGGGTCTGAATCTCCAGGGCCTGACCTGAGGCTGGAGCTCCCTCCCCCAGCATCCACACGGCTGGCCATGATTTGTAGTCCGGTGTTTTCTGGGACGTGTTTCTGAAACACAGTCTCTGGGTGTCTTCTGCCTTCAGGGGCAAGTACGGCTTTTCTCCCCACGTGTGTTTTAAGGTTACTGTGAGCTCTGACCAAGGGATGGGGTGTGTGTGTGTGTGCGTGTGTGTGTGTGTGTAGAGAGAGAGAGATGATAAAGATACAGATATGAATTAGATTAGGTAGATGATAAATAATAGGTAGGTAGGTAGATTAGATGGATGGATAGATGATAGATATCATCTCTTTATTTATCTATTATCCATCCATCCATCCATGCATCCATCCATCGTATATCTATGTAT
>NW_027985182.1:0-202 GCF_054177405.1 Leptonychotes weddellii
GGCACCTGGGTGGCTCAGTTGGTTAAGCGACTGCCTTCGGCTCAGGTCATGATCCTGGAGTCCCGGGATCGAGTCCCGCATCGGGCTCCCTGCTCGGCAGGGAGTCTGCTTCTCCCTCTCCCACTCCCCGTTTGTGTTCCCTCTCTCGCTGTGTCTTTCTCTGTCAAATAAATAAATAAAATCTTTAAAAAAAAAAAAAAAA
>NW_027985183.1:0-202 GCF_054177405.1 Leptonychotes weddellii
AAATGTTTGTCAAATCCATCTGGTACAATGCTATGTTTTTTTGTTTTTTTTTTTTTCTGTTTTGTTGTTGGGTTTTTTTTTTTTATTCTTATGTTAATCCCCATACATTACATCATTAGTTCTAGATGAAGTGTTCCATGATTCATTGTTTGTGCATAACACCCAGTGCTCCATGCAGAACGTGCCCTCCTCAATACCCCCC
>NW_027985184.1:0-202 GCF_054177405.1 Leptonychotes weddellii
CGCCTGGGTGGCTCAGTTGGTTAAGCGACTGCCTTCGGCTCAGGTCATGATCCTGGAGTCCCGGGATCGAGTCCCGCATCGGGCTTCCTGCTCGGCAGGGAGTCTGCTTCTCCCTCTGATCCTCCCCCATCTCATGCTCTCTCTCTCTGTCTCAGTCTCTCTCTCAAATAAATAAATAAAATCTTTAAAAAAAAAAAAAAAA
>NW_027985185.1:0-202 GCF_054177405.1 Leptonychotes weddellii
AGGGAGCGGTTTCGGTCTGGAGGAGGGCTTCAAGGAGGAGGCGGGGCTCGGAGGAGGAGAGCCCTGCCGAGAGGGGCAGGGCCAGGCCAGTGGGCGGAGCCCTGTGGTGGTCGATAACAGGGCTGGGGGCCGGGGTCCTGGCGACGAGGGCGTGCCTATCACAGGGGAGGTGCGTGGTGGGGGGGGAAGTGCGTGGTGGGGG
>NW_027985186.1:0-202 GCF_054177405.1 Leptonychotes weddellii
CAGAACTAAAAAGGAAGTTGGGATTGTGATAAAAACTGCATTAAGTAGATTTTGAGCAGTGGCATTTTTTTTTATTCTTATGTTAATCCCCATACATTACATCATTAGTTCTAGATGAAGTGTTCCATGATTCATTGTTTGTGCATAACACCCAGTGCTCCATGCAGAATGTGCCCTCCTCAATACCCACCACCAGGCTCAC
>NW_027985187.1:0-202 GCF_054177405.1 Leptonychotes weddellii
CTCGGGCGCCTGGGTGGCTCAGTTGGTTAAGCCACTGCCTTCGGCTCAGGTCATGATCCTGGAGTCCCGGGATCGAGTCCCGCATCGGGCTCCCTGCTCGGCGGGGAGTCTGCTTCTCCCTCTGACCCTCCCCCCTCTCATGTGCTTTCTCTCTCTCATTCTCTCTCTCTCAAATAAATAAATAAAATCTTTAAAAAAAAAA
>NW_027985188.1:0-202 GCF_054177405.1 Leptonychotes weddellii
GGGGCGCCTGGGTGGCTCAGTTGGTTAAGCCACTGCCTTCGGCTCAGGTCATGATCCTGGAGTTCCGGGATCGAGTCCCGCATCAGGCTCCCTGCTTGGCAGGGAGTCTGCTTCTCCCTCTGACCCTCCTCCCTCTCATGCTCTCTGTCTCTCATTCTCTCTCTCTCAAATAAATAAATAAAATCTTTAAAAAAAAAAAAAA
>NW_027985189.1:0-202 GCF_054177405.1 Leptonychotes weddellii
ACCGAGAATAAAAGCCCACATTGTGTCAATTCCTCAAAAGTTCTTCAGGATTTCCCCCATTGCCTTAATTCTCAGACCTCATTTCTTTTATTTATTTATTTATTTATTTATTTATTTATTTATTTATTTTTTATTCTTATGTTAATCCCCATACATTACATCATTAGTTCTAGATGAAGTGTTCCATGATTCATTGTTCGTG
>NW_027985190.1:0-202 GCF_054177405.1 Leptonychotes weddellii
CACCCCCCCAGCCCCTTCCCTCTAACAACCATCAGTTTGTTCTCTGTAGAGAAATGTAGATTATCCTAAAACTAATTCTTTCATCTCACTTCTTAATCCTAATTTTGTTGATTCCTTTTTTTTTTAAAGATTTTATTTATTTATTTGACGGAGAGAGAGATAGCGAGAGCAGGAACACAAGCAGAGGGAGTGGGAGAGGGAG
>NW_027985191.1:0-202 GCF_054177405.1 Leptonychotes weddellii
AGTGGTACCAGTCTGTGAAATTAGTTACTAGTCATGATGAGATAAGTCCAGAAACTGAGAGTGAGCATACAAATACTCCTAAAGCAATCTGACAGAGTACTTTTATGTCCACTCAATCTGATAATAAAAATTTGAGTTTTCGGATTTTGTATGTCTTTATTTCATTTTTCCTAGTAACTTAGTTTTCTTATGTTTTACAGAA
>NW_027985192.1:0-12236 GCF_054177405.1 Leptonychotes weddellii
CACGTCGTTGCAAATGGCAAGATCTCATTCCTTTTGATGGCTGCATAGTATTCCATTGTATATATATACCACATCTTCTTTATCCATTCATCTGTTGATGGACATCTTGGCTCTTTCCACAGTTTGGCTATTGTGGACATTGCTGAGTGTAGCCTAATTTAAAATCTTATTCTGGCTCCTTAGACTACATGTGTGAAGCTAGTTCCCTGTGCCTTTTCACATTTGAGATCCATTGGTACACATCTGAGTATGATTTTCAAAGTTACAATTTGCAGAATTACAATAGGGCAGAAAGTTTCATTGCTGTTACTCCTTAGGTTTTCTGATTAAACAGGAGCTGGTTGAAGAATGAGGAGTGGAGCAAAGTGGTGGGTTATTTATTTTGTTCATGATCTAATCTCTGCATGTAATGTATTATTGCTCTTCATAGTGTTCTTCTTGCTCCTGGTATTTTAAACTATCTTTTAATATTTCAATTGATGTTGTATATTGAATAGATGTCTTAAGTTATTTCAGCATAGTGTTCAGAGAAACCTAAAAAGAATTAGTTTTAAAAATCATTATTTATTGCTTTTCCAAAAGTTGGTAAAGTGCTTTCTTCATTTTTTTTTTCTTTCCACAGTAATATTCTTTATTTCATCTTTTGAGGTCAATATGTTGCCTTATATCTGTATTAATTCACTGGAGCAAGGCCCTGAGTACATTTGTCAAATGTCCAATTTGGTTATAACCAAGTTAATGAGTAACATTTGTTATTAATTACATCAATAAAAACATCATAATGTTACAACTCTGGTTTGAGCCTAATAGAGTAGGAGATTTGAGGGATAAATATCCGCAGGCAATTAATGTACCATTCTTTAGAAAAAAATGCTAAGAATCATTTTAATAGCCTCTTTTCATCCTAACCAGACTTCAGTCAAATCAAACCATTTCTGGCTATAAAAAAATGTGATTGGTTCCTTAAAATTAAATCCAATGAACTTGTCTCTGTAGAAGGTCAAGTAATATACTCTCATGAAAGAACACGCTTCCTCATTTAATGCCTCAGTTATTAAAAAGGTGTTCTATTTTCCTGTTTGGGTTCTGTTTTTTTTATTACTGCATATTAAAGTACCCATCTTGCCAACAAGGAAATGATATGCTAACTGAACATGGCTTGGCTGAAAGTGATGATGGAAGGGCCAGAGAGAACTATCAGCTGCATTATTATGCCTAAGCAGTGGAAAATCACTGAGCTACCAGCATCTTCCTCTAGTTCATGCTTATATGACTCAGAGAAACAAGTAAACATTAAAATGTGGATGATTTTCTGCTTTTTGCAAAAGAAGACATTCAAAGAATCTTACAGAATCTTAGATTTTGGTGTCTCTTTGTTGGCACAAGAGTCAGACACCCTAGATTTTGTTAAGGAATGTAAAAGAGAGAAAGAGAGGGGAAGAGGGATGGAGGGAAGAGGAGAATGAGAGAAAGGTAGATAGAAAGGGTAAAAGAGAGAGCGAGAGAGACAGAGAGAGTAGGTGAAAAGACCAGAGAACTATACCTTGTTATAACAGAGAATGGAGTTATGTTGATTGAAAACATATTACCAGTTGCTGCTGGATACTTGGCATATTTAATGGCATGTAATCCTTTGAGGTGTTTTGTCTTCAATTTAGAGTTAAAGAAACAAAGGCTTACAGTGTTCCAAACAACTTGTCCAAGGCCACACACTACCAGGTCAACAACATATCTTTTTTACTTTGAAGCCTATGATCTTTTCATTGTGTCATGCTAGCTAAAGACATGCAGTATCTAATTTTTGGTAAGGAAAATCCATTCTAGTCTTACTAAAACAAAATTTCAATACATCATTACTTTCTAACCTAATTGAAAAATTGATTAGGTTTCAGACATAATGCAGATAAAGGAAATGGAGATTGCAGTTTCTTGGTATATATATGCTTGGGATGTGTGTGTGTGTGTGTGTGTGTGTGTGTGTGTGTGTGTGTGTCACTGCGTCCTACAGAAAAAGGCCACTCATCAGCTAGAAGCTGCAGATACATTTCATCTGGGCTGGTTGGAATGATTCTCTCCCTGTCCCTTCTATTTTGGTTCTTGGATAATAATCTCCCACCTAAGGACAAGAAAAGCTATAGGTGACTAGGAGTGTTATAAAGGTCATTACTTTAAACAAAGCTTCTACTTTGTTTAAAGTAGACAGAAGGTCTCTAGTAAAAGGAGCTGAGCCTAGCTCAGAGAATAGTGCTGTAATTCAAAGGTCCTAGGACCAGAGAGGATGCCTCAACTGGTCTGGTTGGTGGCATGTAGGCCCTGAGACTTGGCTTTTTCCTTTTTTAAAAATTGAGATATAACTCACATTCCATAAAATGTACCCTTTTAAAGTATGCATTTGAGTGGTTTTTAGTGTATTCACAAGATCGTGCAACCATCATCACTCTTGAATTCTAGAATATTCTAGAATATTTCATAACCTCAAAAAGAAATCCCATTACTCATTAACAATCACTCCTTATTTCTGCCTCCCCTCCAATTCTTTGCAACCACAATTCTACCTTCTGCCTCTACAGATTTGCCTATCTAGCTACATTTTGTATGCAATTACAAGGCCAACACTTGATGACATTTCCTGTTACTATTAATATTGCCCCCATGTGGGCACTGGGCAGTCCAGTAGGTTGTTTTCCCAGGTGTTAAAGTGAGGGACCTAGTGTAATTTCCCCATGCCCCCTTAAATGTACCCAGCCTCAGTTCCAGCACAGGGATTACATTTTCTCCTGGAGTTTATAAGCTTCCTTTGACTCCCTGAGTTGTGGGTATTAGAAAAAACATTAGGAACTCAATTAAATTTGAGTCATAACTAGAAATGTTTAGCCTCTAATCTTCTCACATAAGCAAATATTCATTAGACCTGTTACTTCAATCTGATTTTTCTCTTTGTTCTTGAATCTCATTTCTCCAAACATCATTTGTGTGCAACTTAAGATCTCTAAAAGACTTTGAATCCCTTGAAATCAGTTTCCAAAGCCAGAAATCCAAGAATCATCTTAGATCTTTCTTCATGGTTTTATTTTCCTTTCTCTTTTGCCCCAATAGCCCATTACCAGATTCTATAGATTTTAAGCACCCACTGCAATATCTTTCCTACTCTCTCCTTCATCTCTATATCCCCTACCACTGTGAGAGCCCCTTCAACATGGGAGTAGTTATGATGACCAGACTGCAATTACTTCTCCTCTGGTCCCCCTGCCTCCCATCTTGCCCCACTTCATTGTCCCCAGTAATGCTCCCAAGTGGTCTTCTAAAAATCTCAATCTGTTTATATCCCACCCCTCGTCTTAAAATTCTTAAAAATCTCTCCACAGTTTTCAGGATGAAGTTCAAAATGTACTAGTTTCTCCACAGTCTGCCCTTGGGCTCACCTTGCACAATTCCTCACTTGTACCCTTCCCTGCACCCACACTAACTGGCTTGTCTGCCCTGAATGGGTCACTCAGCTTCAGGTTCACTGTCCCTGCACATACCTTTGCATTATATAGAATGTTCTTTTCTACTTTTTTCTTTTATTAATCCTTATGTTCTAACCTCCCTTGTCTGGAATGTAGGCCCTTTGTGGATGGAGACTATCATTTGTTCATCTCCACACCAAGTGCTCTGTTCATTACTCTGCTGCAAAACTTCAGACACTTTCCTCCATTTTCCATAATGTCAATGCAATTCTCAGTATCTACAACTATATTGTAAATGCATTGAAAACACAGATTTTATGATTAATAGCAGCTAGTATGATAACTAAGTAAATGTCTTTAGTATTTGTTGAATGGAAGAGAAGGAAAGAGAAATGAAGAAAGGAAATTAAAGAGCAGCAGAACCCAAATGCTGCTTGTCTCCATGTGCAGCATGAACTCATAGTAGGATTCAGCACTTTGCCCTTAAAATGCTGCTCATGCCAGAAAGCATAAGTGAATAAAACGTTTTATAGTGTTGTTTGGAAAATTTTTGGAGAACATAAAGGAGAGACTTTATAACACAAAACACTTGGTAAACTTCATAAAAGTCACTATTTGATCTTTTTGTTTTTCCCCTCTGCTCCAAGAAGACACAGCAATCCTTAACGTACATGCACATAAAACATAGCATCAAAATATATGAGGCAAAAACTGATAGAATTACAAGGCGAAATAGATTAACCCATTATTATAGTTGAAAACTTCAACACTGCTGTATCAGAAACGGACAGATCCAGGAGGCAGGAAATCAGTAAGGACATAGTTGAACTCAAAACACTATCAATCAACTGGACATAATGGACATCTATAGAGTACTTCATCCAGCAATAGCAGAATATACATTCTTCTCAAAGTCACATGGAGCATTCACCAAGATAGACCACATTGTAGGCCATAAAATGCACTTTAGCAAATTTAAAAGAGTGGAAATTATACAATGTCTATCTACTCTCAGATCATAATGGAATTAAACGAGAAATCAGTAACAGAAAGATAGCTGGAAAATCCCCAAATACTTGGCAATTAAACAACATACTTCTAAATAATGCATGGGTCAAAGAAAAAAACTCAAAAGAAATTTAAAAATATTTTGAGGTAAATAAAAATGAACACATAACTTTTTTTTTAAAGATTTTATTTATTTATTTGACAGAGAGAGAGAGACAGGGGAGAGGGAACACAAACAAGGGGAGTGGGAGAGGGAGAAGCGGGCTTCCTGCTGAGCAAGGAGCCCAACTCGGGGCTCGATCCCAGGACCCCGGGATCATGACCTGAGCTGAAGGCAGTCGCTTAATGACTGAGCCATCCAGGCACTCCAATGAACACATAACTTATCAAAATTTGGGGATCCTGAGAAAGCAGTGCTTAGAGGGAAATTTATAGCATTGGATGCATATATCAATAAGAAGCAAATAAACCCACATCATGGAACTTGGCAAAGATTCAGGACTTAGAGGCACCCATTACTACACAAGATGGGGATGAAACATGGGGCTGAAAACAAAAAGAATTGGTTAAAAGCCTCTTTGAGAGTCAATTAGGCCTAATGATCCTTTCTTCCATTTCCAGTAGTTTAACCCTACCAAGAAACTGGAAATTTACTTTGTAGAGAGTCAATCTCAAAAATACCAGGGATAACAGCAGATAGGGAAGAGCGACTACAATAAAATGGTAAATGATAAACTAATAATAAAGACTGTATATGGACACTTGAACTCCCACCCCATTGCTACTTGCTGTGTGAGCATTCAAAGTCAAATATATGCTTTCCCTTTTTCCTGGATAAATATTAACAGAATTCTTCTCTGGAGAAACTGAAGTGTTCTGAAGAAAAGACCCGTGGATGCTATCCTAGCGGGAGAGCAGATTCACTCTAGATGATTCAAATGAGGAGACATTAATGAAGGAACTACTTATACTCTGTACATGAACAATTGAGGAATGTTGAGTCACCTAGCAACTAGCAACAGTAAGAAGTCATTATATCCCCAGGGTTGAAGACACAATGGAGGGAAATGAAGGCTAGTGAAGAGTAAAACAGTGCAACAGAGCCCTCTCGGCGTAAACTGAAGTGTGGAGAGTTACAGATACTGCCAGAGACCCCTTGCTGAAGCAGAGGAAAATACCCTGAGTCTGATTGTTTAGGGAGCCCTGGTGTGTAGTTCTCAGGGTCAGCCTCTGGGGACACAGAATGGGAAGGGAAGAATAGCAAAAAGACATGACAAGGAACAGTGTACAAAAAATATCTAGCAAAGATATTGATACTTGGAGGTTTTCTAATGCAACCTCTGTGCTCCAATTTTAACACTCCAGAAGTCTGCTAAAGTGAACTTCCAGGTAGCTCTGTAGTGCCACATTCGTAAATATGGTTGGTCAATCAAGGATTACCCAACAGTTTGATAAGGTCTCCAACTTAAAAGACAGTTGAAAGACAAATCAACCAAATACTTAGTCAAAAATAAGAAACTCCAGAGGAAAAAAAAAACAGGGGACTTTGAAAACAGTATATTTAAGTCTGTATTCTCAGAGAATTGATTATATTTCATTCATAAAACAAAACCAGAATATTTTTAAAGCAGCAATAGAAACATCGAGCTTTCAGAAATGAAAAATACAAAAAATAAATCAATAAAAGAGTTACAAAGTCAGGAAATAATTGAGAAAGTGGAGCAAAAAAGCAAAGAAATTTAAAGGAGGAGAGGACATTAGATGATAAATCAATGAGCTCTAACATCTGACTCATAAGAGTTCCCAAAAGAGTGAAAAAAGAAAAAGAGAGGGCAGAAAATTTTCAAAGAATTTATCCAATAACATCTGCATCACTGAAGAATGTGTGACTTCAGAGGGAAAGGATCATTGAGAGTCCGATGCAACAAACATGATTTCAGACCACCAGGGATAACAGGAATTTGCTAAAATCCTTTAGAGGTCAAAAAAAATTGATATTCAAGGAACTGAGGGCAAAGTGGCATTAGACTTCTCAACAGCAACATTGGAAGTTAGAAGACAGTGGAAAGGGTATCTTCAAAATTATGAGGGAAAAATGATTTTTAATTTAGAATTCTGTACCCATCCAAGTGATTTGTCAAGAGTGACAATAGGAAACCACACTTTCAGACATTTAAAGTCTCAAAAACTTTTTTTTTTTTTTTTTTGCCATGTCTTAGTTGTTAATGAAGGATGTATGTGTATGTTACCAAATCAATATATTCTACTAAATTGGGATTCCAGGTAAGGAGAAAGAGGAAAGGTAAAGTCCCAGGTTGACAGCTGTGCCATTAGACCTAGAGAGCAACCAGCCTGGATTGAATGAAGAGGAGAGAGTTTCCTAGGATGAGTGTCTAAAAAAAAGGGACCTAATTATCTGGTGTGCCTAGTCATAGTGACTAAAATGGCCTTAACATTCCCCTCAGCTTGATTAAACTTTAGACAGTCTTCCTGATTATGGGCCCCTGACCACCCTTTTCTTAGAGCATTTACTTTAGAAACCTTGCAATTATAAATTCTTCCTCTGCCCCTTTGAGATATAAATCTTCTCCTAGATTTGCCAGTTGTACAACCCAGGAATATCTTCCTCAGTGACTTGGGACCTTTGAAATGTAATCATCAAGTAAGTTAGGGCCCCTGTCTCCTAGTCTCTGTGGAAGAGTAGGAGCCTAACTTTGTTAGGTGCCAGTTAACAGATGTCCTAATCATATTGACAGTCTCTCAGCTAATGTCCACCAGCATTTTCCCCCTAGCTCGCTTACCCCAGTACCTTAAAACCAACCACTTTCTGTTTTAGAGGAGTTGAGTTCACCCTATCTCCCCTACTGTAATAGTCCTAAGTAGTCTCCACACCCAGGGTGGAGCCCAGGGCGGGGCTTGAACTCGTGACCCCAAGATCAAGACCTGAGCCAAAATCAAGAGTCAGATGTCCAACTGACTGAGCCAGGAGTGCCTGTGCCTGTGATGGAATAGACTGTGAGTGCATGTTCCACTAAGAGCAGCCCAGACCTGGAAACGGAGCTATCTCTATGATGGCTATGCCCAAGACCTGCTGTTGTTTTCACTTTTTGATGTCTTCGTTCAGATCATATGGTGTAGAAACAGTACATATTTGTAAATAAATTGCCTGTGATTCTAGATTCCTTCTATGTATGTGACTTGTTTTCATCTCAGATTTATAACTCTCCTGGAAGAGAAGGTGGACTTGAATTCAGACAACTTTGGTCCCTTAGGAAACCCATAAGATAATTTTTCAGTATGTTTGTTTTTCTGTTTGATACAGTGCTAAACCTCAGTGTGGCAGAATACTGTACAACAGAGAGTTATTTTTTGATTTTACAGTGTTTGGATTTTAGTAATTGAAGGGATCTCTAAAATGAGTGTAACCATTCATATCCTTTTTAAATTCCTTAAGGATATTTTTACTGATTTTGAATTTAATTTTATGATTTTGAGTACTTAAGATACCTTGACTCTGGGTAGCTTTTGAAGATAAAATGCGTGCCTTCATGGTTATTGAAGGGCAAAGGATGTACTGGATAGGGAGTGGGCTGGGGTAAGCCTTCAAACTTCTCAGTCTGCAAGCTCTTGGCAAAGGTTTTTTGTTTGTTTTTGACGGCTGAGTGATTCAAGCTGACTATGGCCCTGATGACCTTGTAGTAGATTCTACACGTTAGAGCTGGAAGGAGCCATAGGAGTCATCTAGTCCAATCCCCTCCTATTTACAGATGAGAAAACCAAGATCCAAGGAAGCATAGCTACTTGTTCTATACCTAGTAAAATATTTTATTCACTATGTACATTACCAAAAATACCTTCATAACCTACACTTACAAGTAAGGGTTAGGTATCTCTTCAGGTTCCCTATCACCAGAGGCATGCTCAGCCCTGCAGGCCACCTCCCACCATCAGGCTCATTGATATCTGAAAGCCATTATTCTCATGCCATTTACATTCCCTCTTCCATTCACCCTCTACAGCCTTCCCCTTCTATATGTTATTCCACAGATGCGAATTGACTAATCTGATAAATTAGTAATCGATCTGCTAATGCGGAAGATGAAAGGACCAAATAGGAAAAGATTCCTCTATATGTTAACGCTTGGCAGAAATTTCTGAGCAGGACACTGTTGTCCTTGCTCCAAACATTGTTTGGAGTATTACCACAAAGTAAGCCTTACCCTGAGAAGACTTTGCTTTCCTTTCCTGTGCTTCAAGCTCTACCCAAAGAGCTCAGGGTCCCTTGCTTTGGTCTAGGTTCTAGTTTGGGTAAATGATCCTACTTTCCCTTTCTTAGGGGATTATAGTCATAAAATGTTTGTGTGAATGATGCCTTTGTCTCTGAGACTCCAGAACTCAAGCATAACCTCTCTCCATACCTCTGAGCTACCTCTGAAGATTCCCACTGTGGTTATCTTTTCCCCTTACATGAGGATTTTCTTTTGATATATTTATTCAACTGTGAACAGACCAGTATGTTCAAGGGTTTGCTGGATCAGATTCAAAGTGAGTAGTCCTCAGATGCTTTCTGAAAGAGTTCAAGAGTTCACGGCATAATTAGGGAAATGACAACTGTATGTATGACCAAGTACACAGTGTCTTAAGTGTCTTATGAGACTTTATGCAGGACAAGTATTGCTCAATGGTTAAGAGCATGGACTCTGGGGCAAGAGAATCCTGGGTTCAGATCCTGGCTGAGTCCATTACTAGCTATGTGACTTTGGGAAAATTACTTAAACTCACTGTGCCTCAGTTTTCCCACCTATAAAGTGGAGGATAAAAATAGTACACATTCCAGGGTTGTAGAAATTATGTAACCAAATGCATATAAAGTTACAATAAGAATTATGTATTCTAGGGGCACTGGGGTGGTTCAGTTGTTAAGCATCTGACTCTTGGTTTCAGCTCAGGCCATGATCTCAGGGTCTGAGATCTAGCCTTGCATGGGTCTCTGCACTCAGCATGGAGTCTGCTTGGGATTCTCTCTCTCTCTCTGCCCCTTTTCCCCCAACCCCCATTCGCACACACTTTCTTTCTCTCTCTCTCAAATAAATAAATAAATCTTAAAAAGAGAATTATGTATTCTAAATTATATGTATTCTATATATCCTAAATTGTAATATCATGTACATATATAATTTCATGCTTAAAAAAGCATTTACTATGGTTAACTCATTTAGTTCTCACTTTGTTTCAGCTCAACAAATATAAGTTGAGTAGCTACCTAAGTTCTCTCCTGGACTCTGGTGATGGCTAAGATTAACAAGACAAGGTTTGTGATGTTAAGGGGTTAAGGGTTCTGCCAAGGAAAACAACACTTCATGCCTCTCTTGATTGATTTTAATCCTCTGAATCACCACTGACTCTCTGAGCCTTATAGACAGTGAATATGAGGAATCAGATTGATAATGGAGCCTTCCCTCAAGTGATCCACACTTCCCATGTGAGCACAAGGACCCTTCTCTTTACACAACTTTACCTCTGAATGATTTCAATATACTTTTCCCCCTCTGCTGTAATTCCTGAAGTAGGCAGTTTAGAAAATTGATTTCTGTAAGTCCTAATGTTTAACTAGTATGACCAGGAGCACATTTTCATAGAAAGAGATGATTAACTTGATTTCATTTTCACATGACTATCCTGATAAGTTGATAAGTGATAAGTTGAATTCCTAAAATAAAAACATGTGTCATTTTCCTTCCAAAGGGCAGCTGTTAGGTGCTCAGCTAGACTTTTCCCTTAATAACAGCATTTCCTCACCCTCAGAATCGCCACCCTGATGACTAAGGAAAAGTCCCTTGGATTAAACAGAACATGAGTTAGCAAAGAATTTTTAGCAGAATCTGCTACCAAGGTGGCAGTTTGGCCTCTCCTGATATATGTAAGCTTTACAAACAGAGGTTTACGCAGCACAAAAGAAAAAGAAGTGTAGATTTTAGTCATATGATTTAAGAATCTGAAACCCAGAGCCAGTTACTAGGGAGAACTAGAGGAATGATATAAAAATATAGTAAAAGTCTGTGATAAAATATTTGGCTATACAATGGATTATGTTCTGTCAAAAGAAAATCATGTCCCTCACATTAGTCTGATATATCATTAAGTCACGGGGAGCAAACAGAATGGATTTGCTGCCTGAGGCTCTGAGAGGCTGAGGACAGTAGAACATGAACAACTGATGTGTCTTCTTGGAGCCTGAGTGTGCTCATTGCTGCCACAGAGACAGCACAATAACCAAAGCAAAGTCTCTGACACATAGTAAGCACTAAAAAAATAATATTATTATGTTTTGTTTTTACATCATAATGGTGTTTAATTGACTGAAGGTTTTTTTTTATTATAATGTGGGCTCATAATTTATTAACCAGAAATCTCTTTTCCCAATCAATGGTGAAGCATTTATTAGAGGCCACAAAATGACAAAGATAATCCTCATCTCCAAGCTTTTAAATTATGTAATTATTAGGTAATTTTCAATTTGTTTGGATAAAAAAATCTCAATATGCATTCAAGCAAAAAGGGCATTTGTAGAAAGAATCTAAGCATATTTGTAGGAAGAATATCAGTCATCGTTCTCAATCTAAATGAATAATACCATTTAATAATGTCATATCTACAGCATGGAAAGGTGGAGGCCACGTCTGTGATCCTTGGTATTATCACCTACAGGGGCTTCCAAGGAAGCAGAGTTAATCCCAGTGACAGAGGGAAAA
Source organism: Leptonychotes weddellii (assembly GCF_054177405.1). Lineage (NCBI taxonomy): Eukaryota > Metazoa > Chordata > Mammalia > Carnivora > Phocidae > Leptonychotes > Leptonychotes weddellii. Next base: position 11,210 of record NW_027985192.1, read on the forward strand.
TGAGGGGGGAAGACAACTGAGGGCAGGAGGGTAGCCAAGCCAACCTTCCAATGTCAGGATAAGGAAAATATTTTTAGAGAAGTAGCAATGGAGAGAGGATGAGGAAAAGGGAAGGTACAAAAAGAATAAGCACAAAGGAAAGAGAAAGAATGCTAATTGTCAGTGATTCTGGGATATTATTTTACAGAATGCAGTGAATTCATTCATGATAGCTGTCCTATAGTTGCTTTATGTGGGAAGAAAGTTAAATATTACTTTGCATGAACAGCATTGTAATACTAGTCAGATTTCTTTGATGATTTATTCTCAACTTGACTAACATAGCCTGGCATGTGAGAAACTGTTCTCTCAGCAGCTGTAAATTTTCTAAAAGTTTCATTTCATCTTAGGGAGAAAATTAAGTGTCCGTTCCAATAGCAATAAGAAAGAATAAATCCCATTTTAAGCACATATTTCTTGCTGTGAGCTTATAAATACAATTTTTACTAGCCTGTTTCTTTTTTTCCTGTGAATTAATTTTGGGTTGCTGCTTTAAGATATTCAGAGGAGGCACAGACCCAGATAAAGAAAAGCAAAAAAGGATGATGTATCAGAGACAGTTTCTTCTCTTAAAATCATCCATATTTGTATGTCATGGCTGATCTGCATCGATGCTTAGCAAATTGGTCGACTGTGGCTGTATTGACAATCTTGTGCTTAAACTACTACTGTTTTTTGTTTGTTTGTTTGTTTGTTTTTTTAATTCTTATGTTAATCCCCATACATTACATCATTAGTTTTAGATGAAGTGTTCCATGATTCATTGTTTGTGCACAACACCCAGTGCTCCATGCAGAATGTGCCCTCCTCAATACCCACCACCAGGCTAACCCATCCTCCCACCCCCCCATAGAACCCCCAGCCTGTTTTTCAGAGTCCATCGTCTCCCATGGTTCGTCTACCCCTCCGATTTCCCCCGCTTCATTCTTCCCCTCCCGCTACCTTCTTCTTCTTTTTTTTTTCTTAACATATATTGCATTATTTGTTT
>NW_027985193.1:0-1060 GCF_054177405.1 Leptonychotes weddellii
GCTATAATTTGCTCCAATATACCTTCTGCTCTTCTCTCTCTTTCTTCTTCTTCTGGGATCCCAATTATGCTAATGTTGTTTTGTCTTATGGTATCACTTATCTCTTGAATTCTGCCCTCATGATCCAGTAGTTGTTTATCTCTCTTTTTCTCAGCTTCTTTATTTTCCATTATTTGGTCTTTTATATCACTAATTCTCTCTTCTGCCTCATTTATCTTAGCAGTTAGAGCCTCCACTTTTTATTGCACTTCATTACAGCCTTTTTGATTTCAACTTGGTTAGATTTTAGTTCTTTTATTTCTCCAGAAAGGGTTTCTCTAATAACTTTCATGCTTTTCTCAAGCCCAGCTGGTATCTTTAAAATCATCATTCTGAACTCTAGTTCCGACATCTTACTAATATTCATATTGATTAGGTCCCTGGCAGTCGGTAGTGCCTCTTGTTCTTTTTGATGAGGTGATTTTTTCCATCTTGTCATTTTGTCCAGAGGAGAATAGATGAATGAGAGAACAAAATGCTAACAGGGCAACAATGTCCCCAGAAATATACACTAAACAAATCAGAAAAGACCTGAAACCTGGGGAAAAGAAAGGGAAAGAAAGAAAAAAGGAAAAGAAAAAAAAAGAAAGAAAAAGATAAAAACAAACAAATACAAAACAAAACAAAACAAAAAAAGAATATGATCAAATATGATCAGGCTGGTGCATAGATCAGTGGCACACACTAGATTTTTGGCGTATTTTGGTCTGTTAGAAGAAAGTGGCTCCCAAAATTTTAAAGAAAGAGAATCTTATATATGTTCAAAAATAAGGGTTAATATGATGAAGGGATGGAATATGACTGTAAAGATGAAAATATTAGAAGATTTTATAAAAGGAATTGATAAGATAAGAAGTTGGTTGAAAAAAGAAAGCAGAGGATTTAAAAAAAAAAAGAGGGGAGAGAATGTGATCAGGCAGGGGACTAGAACAAAGCTATACACTAGAGATTTAGGGTATATTTGTTCTGTTAGGAGAAACTGTATCTCAAAATTTTAAAAGGAGAACAACTTATATATATA
>NW_027985194.1:0-202 GCF_054177405.1 Leptonychotes weddellii
ATTATAGACTCCCAAGGCCAACATGCTAGTGGAGCAGAACCTGAGACCACTACCTCAGCCCGTGGGCTCACACCGGGTACAGAGGGGCAATTCTGTGTTCATGGACATGGATTCAAAGGGTGGAAGAGCTCGACCAAGGGTGATAGAGACTAAATTGCAGTTAAATTAGTGTTTAAGTGAAAAATGCATATTGTTCCACGTC
>NW_027985195.1:0-202 GCF_054177405.1 Leptonychotes weddellii
AGGGGTACCAGTCTGTGAAATTAGTTACTAGTCATGATGAGATAAGTCCAGAAACTGAGAGTGAGCATACAAATACTCCTAAAGCAATCTGACAGAGTACTTTTATGTCCACTCAATCTGATAATAAAAATTTGAGTTTTCGGATTTTGTATGTCTTTATTTCATTTTTCCTAGTAACTTAGTTTTCTTATGTTTTACAGAA
>NW_027985196.1:0-202 GCF_054177405.1 Leptonychotes weddellii
AAGAGGAGAAAAAAAAGAACTGAGACTTGTTACTCCATGTATCTCCATAGTGATACTCCATTTATTTTACAATATGCCTTATTTAGGTATGACTGGTAGACAGTATTCCTGCAGTACCAGCATAAAATGTATCCTGTGTTAAGAACCAGCCCTGAAGAACACAGGGGCCGCAAGCAGCATTTGGCTCCAAATGCCCAAGTGC
>NW_027985197.1:0-202 GCF_054177405.1 Leptonychotes weddellii
CTTTTTTTTTTTTTTAATTCTTATGTTAATCCCCATACATTACATCATTAGTTTTAGATGAAGTGTTCCATGATTCATTGTTTGTGCATAACACCCAGTGCTCCATGCAGAATGTGCCCTCCTCAATACCCACCACCAGGCTAACCCATCCTCCCACCCCCCTCCCCTCTAGAACCCTGTTTGTTTTTCAGAGTCCATCGTC
>NW_027985198.1:0-202 GCF_054177405.1 Leptonychotes weddellii
AACAGTATGGAGGTCCTCAAAAACTAAAAATAGAACTACCTTATAATCTAGGAATAACACTACTGGGCATTTACACAAAGAATACAAAAGCATGAAGTCAAAGGGATACATGTACCCCAATGTTTATAGCAGCATTATCTACAATAGCCAAAAAATGGAAGCAGCCCAAGTGTCCATTGACTGATGAATGGATAAAGAAGAA
>NW_027985199.1:0-202 GCF_054177405.1 Leptonychotes weddellii
AAATTTTTTAAGATTTTATTTATTTATTTGACAGAGAGAGAGCTAGAGAGAGAACTAGAGAGAGCACAAGTGGGGTGAAGGGCAGAGGGAGAAGCAGGCTCCCCGCTGTGCAGGGAGCCCCATGGGGGACTCGATCCTGGGACTCCAGAATCATGACCTGAGCCGAAGGCAGATGCTTAACTGACTGAGCCACCCAGGCGCC
>NW_027985200.1:0-202 GCF_054177405.1 Leptonychotes weddellii
ATGACACTTACTCTACCTCATATACGAAATGCACTGATAATCCTAGGTTTGCTTTCGTCTTGTTTATATCCGCCTGCCACCCCCCAACACACAATGAACGTAAGATCCAGGAGGGCAGGAACTTTTGTCTATCTTGTCCACTGTTGAATCCCCCAACACCCAGAACATGCTAGTACATACGTTGGAGTGAATGCTAGAGTGA
>NW_027985201.1:0-202 GCF_054177405.1 Leptonychotes weddellii
ATAACACTTACTCTACCTCATATACGAAATGCACTGATAATCCTAGGTTTGCTTTCGTCTTGTTTATATCCGCCTGCCACCCCCCAACACACAATGAATGTAAGATCCAGGAGGGCAGGAACTTTTGTCTATCTTGTCCACTGTTGAATCCCCCAACACCCAGAACATGCTAGTACATACGTTGGAGTGAATGCTAGAGTGA
>NW_027985202.1:0-202 GCF_054177405.1 Leptonychotes weddellii
ACCGTTTACTCTGTGAAGTTTTGAGCTTCGTGCCACTGAGAGGTGTCCACAGCCTCTGGCCTTGTGCTGCCAGCCTCCAGAAATGCCCTGGAGGGAAGAGGTTTCGGTGGCAAGATCTGCTGCTTCCCACCTGCCATGAATGCCTTGGTGGAGCTCTGTTCTGGGTCCCGTGGTGCTCACTTGCGTGCTGGCTGGGCTGGGG
>NW_027985203.1:0-202 GCF_054177405.1 Leptonychotes weddellii
GTTTTCAGCTTGCAGATAAAAGATCATGAGACTTCTTGTCCTCTAAAATTGTGTGAGCCAGTTCCTCATAATAAATTAATCTCTCTCTCTCTCTCTCTCTCTCTGTGTCTCTCCCCAACTCCCAGGTTCTGTTTCACTGGAGAACACTGACAGATGCCATATGTCTCATTCATTATTCAATTTCTTTTTTTTTTTTTTTAAA
>NW_027985204.1:0-1060 GCF_054177405.1 Leptonychotes weddellii
AATGTGTGAAGACTTTCAGAAACACATATGTCACATTATGGGATAACTGACTGCATATGTTATGTTAAAGTGTGCTAAATTCTTAGGAGAAAAAGTAAAACAGGAAAGAGGGATAAGGAGTTTTGGAAAATGTTGGTATTTTAGGTATGGTGATCAGAGATGGTCTCACTGATAAGAGATGTTTGAACAGTAATAGATGAAACTCTGTATATACTGGAAGGAAGGGCATTCCAGGCTAAGGGAAGAGGCAGTGCAAAAAGACAGGCTGTGTAAACAAATTGAGGGTTGCTGGAATGGGAGGTGGGGTGGGAGGAATGGGGTGACTGGGTGATGGACACTGGGGAGGGTATGTGCTATGGTGAGCGCTGTGAACGGTGCAGGACAGTTGAATCACAGATCTGTACCTCTGAAACAAATAATGCAATATATGTTAAGAAAAAAAAAAAGAAGATTAGCAGGAGGGGAAGAATGAAGGGGGGAATCAGAGGGGGAGATGAACCATGAGAGACGATGGACTCTGAAAAACAAACTGAGGGTTCTAGAGGGGAGTGGGGTGGGAGGATGGGTTGGCCTCGTGATGGGTATTAAAGAGGGCACGTTCTGCATGGAGCACTGGGTGTTATGCACAAACAATGAATCATGGGACACTACAACAAAAACTAATGATGTAATGTATGGTGATTAACATAACAATAAAAATAAAAAAAGACAGACAGTGTAACATAGACATTACTAAAATTAATTCTGTAATTTTTTTAAAGATTTATTTATTTGAGAGAGAGAGAGCAGAGGGAGGGGCAGAGGGAGAGGAAGAGAAAGAATCCTTAAGGGAACTCCCTGCTGAGCAGGGAGCCCAACTTGGGGCTCAATCCCAAGACCCCAAGATCATGACCTGAGCTGAAATCGAGTCAGATACTTAACGGACTGAGCCACCCAGGCGCCCCTCTGTAATTTTTTGATCATACAATTGATTAGAAAGGAAGTATATTGTGCTAAAGTAGGAGATTTCATTGTGTGCCATACAAGTTTTATAAAGATATGATACTGTCAACTATAGTAG
>NW_027985205.1:0-202 GCF_054177405.1 Leptonychotes weddellii
AATTTCTGAGGTGTCCCATGGTCAAGTTAGGGCGTGTGTGTCTATAGAAATCATTCTAAAATCTTGGGACAGAGAATAGAGAATAAGGAAGAAGAGCAAGAAGAGACATGGGAAGAAAGGCAGGGAAGGCAAAGGATGATTATAATAAAGAAACAAAGGGAAAAACGGAGAAAAAGCAATCCCAATTTTCTGCCTTGGGCTA
>NW_027985206.1:0-202 GCF_054177405.1 Leptonychotes weddellii
CAAATATATGCATTTGTCCTTCTCTGCTTAATTATTGTAACTAAGGTTATTGGTCTTTAGCAAAATGGTGGATTAAAGGAAGCTTGGCCAAAACCTAGAGACTTTTCAGGCCATAGGAGCCAAATCAGGTGAGAAATAAGCCCTACGCTCAGGAGAAGGCAGAAACCATTCTGTCTGCATCTGAGAATCCAGCACATGAATG
>NW_027985207.1:0-202 GCF_054177405.1 Leptonychotes weddellii
TGGGAATGCAAGCTGGTGCAGCCACTCTGGAAAACTGTATGGAGGTTCCTCAAAAAGTTGAAAATAGAGCTACCATATGATCCAGCAATTGCACTACTGGGTATTTACCCCAAAGATACAAAAGTAGGGATTCGAAGGGGTACGTGCACCCCGATGTTTATAGCAGCAATGTCCACAATAGCCAAACTGTGGAAAGAGCCAA
>NW_027985208.1:0-202 GCF_054177405.1 Leptonychotes weddellii
ATGTATCTTAGCTTCATAAAAGATGACAACTTATGGGGTGCCTGGGTGGCTCAGTCGGTTAAGTGTCTGCCTTCAGCTCAGGTAATGATCCCAGCATTCTGGGATTGAGCCCCATGTTGGGCTCTCTGCTCAATGGGGAGTCTGCTTCCCCATCTGCCTCTCCCACTCCCCCCTGCTTATGCTCTCTCTCTTGTTCTGCACA
>NW_027985209.1:0-202 GCF_054177405.1 Leptonychotes weddellii
GGGCGCCTGGGTGGCTCAGTTGGTTAAGCGACTGCCTTCGGCTCAGGTCATGATCCTGGAGTCCCGGGATCGAGTCCCGCATCGGGCTCCCTGCTCGGCAGGGAGCCTGCTTCTCCCTCTGACCCTCCTCCCTCTCATGCTCTCTGTCTCTCATTCTCTCTGTCTCAAATAAATAAATAAAATCTTTAAAAAAAAAAAAAAA
>NW_027985210.1:0-202 GCF_054177405.1 Leptonychotes weddellii
ATAACACTTACTCTACCTCATATACGAAATGCACTGATAATCCTAGGTTTGCTTTCGTCTTGTTTATATCCGCCTGCCACCCCCCAACACACAATGAATGTAAGATCCAGGAGGGCAGGAACTTTTGTCTATCTTGTCCACTGTTGAATCCCCCAACACCCAGAACATGCTAGTACATACGTTGGAGTGAATGCTAGAGGAG
>NW_027985211.1:0-202 GCF_054177405.1 Leptonychotes weddellii
ATGACACTTACTCTACCTCATATACGAAATGCACTGATAATCCTAGGTTTGCTTTCGTCTTGTTTATATCCGCCTGCCACCCCCCAACACACAATGAACGTAAGATCCAGGAGGGCAGGAACTTTTGTCTATCTTGTCCACTGTTGAATCCCCCAACACCCAGAACATGCTAGTACATACGTTGGAGTGAATGCTAGAGGAG
>NW_027985212.1:0-202 GCF_054177405.1 Leptonychotes weddellii
CAGGGGGGGGTGTATGTGTGAGAGAGAGAGACAAAGAGAGACAGAGACAGAGACTTCCTATTTGCTTTCCCAAGCCGTCCTCTTTACTACGTTTATAAGTTTTTCTCCACACAGGATTTGAACTCACAATCTTTCTTTTTTTTTTTTTTTTTTTTTAAGATTTTATTTATTTGACAGAGAGCGAGCGAGCACAAGCAGGGGG
>NW_027985213.1:0-202 GCF_054177405.1 Leptonychotes weddellii
AGAAAGAGGAGAACTAAGCAGCATCTCTAGGAGCACTGACATTCATCAACAAATTTTACAGTCCTGAAGGTGAAATAGGCAAATAAGCACACCAAATGCTGTTTTTCTTTTTTGGTTCTTGTTTTTATTGAGATATAATTGACATATAACATTGTGTTACTTTAAAGTGGACCTGTTAACCTGATACATTTATATATTGCAA
>NW_027985214.1:0-202 GCF_054177405.1 Leptonychotes weddellii
CCTCGTGTAGCTTGTAGTGGTGCAGGTTGCGTATGGCATCCTCGGCCGCCGTCTTGTCCTCTATGTGCACAAAGCCGTAGTTCTTAATGATGTCACATTCCAGCACCTTCCCATACTGCTCGAAGAGTGAGCGGATCTCCTGCTCTGTGGCCTCCCGAGGCAGGTTTCCAATGAACAGCTTCACCATCTCGACACAGCCCGC
>NW_027985215.1:0-1060 GCF_054177405.1 Leptonychotes weddellii
GCCTCTGCATCTCTCTCTCTCTGTCTCTCATGAATAAATAAATAAATAAAATCTTTAAAAATAAATAAATAAATAAAAATACTTTAAACTTCAGGTCCCACTTGGGGAGCCAAATGTGGAGTCAGCTGCTGTGCGGGTCCTATTTTTTTTTTTTTAAAGATTTTATTTATTTATTTGAGAGAGAGAGAATGAGAGAGAGAGAGCACATGAGAGGGGGGAGGGTCAGAGGCAGAAGCAGGCCCCCTGCCGAGCAGGGAGCCCGATGCGGGACTCGATCCAGGGACTCGATCCAGGGACTCGATCCCGGGACTCCAGGATCATGACCTGAGCCGAAGGCAGTCGCTTAACCAACTGAGCCACCCAGGCGCCCTGTGCGGGTCCTATTTGATCCCCGCAGTGCCCCAGGTGAGCAGGTGAGCAGGACTTTCCTCTCACTCACCACACAACCTGCCGTCCAGCTCCCCCACAGCCAGGAAATGGGCAGCCAGGGCTGGAGGTGAAGTCTCTCTGGGTCTGCGTGGCTTCTCCCAGCCAAGGATGCAGTGCCCGGCAGCGTGTTCTGTCTGCTGTAGGGGTGGGTGGGTCTGGGGAGGTGTGGGAGAGCCCGAGGTCACCCCTGGAGTAGGGCAGCGCAGGGCAGTGGTTAGGAACTCGGCAGAGGGCAGGTGGGGCCCGAATTCTCATCTGTGCTCTGCCCCTTCTTGCCTGGGTGGCCTTGAATGGTCACTCGGTGTTGCACCTAGGCCTCCTCATCTGTAAGGTGGGCATGAGGGCACTCCCTGCGCCACCAGGCAGGTGTGAGCACCGGATGGGGTGCCTGGTGCAGACGTGCTCACTGGCCGGCGGCCTCTGTTGGGGCTTGTTTTTTTTTTTTAAGATTTTATTTATTTATTTGACAGAGAGAGACAGCGAGAGAGGGAACACAAGCAGGGGGAGTGGGAGAGGGAGAAGCAGGCTCCTGGCTGAGCAGGGAGCCCGATGCGGGACTCGATCCCAGGACCCTGGGATCATGACCTGAGCCGAAGGCAGACGCTTAACCGACTGAGCCACCCAGGCGCCC
>NW_027985216.1:0-202 GCF_054177405.1 Leptonychotes weddellii
CCATGAGAGACGATGGACTCTGAAAAACAAACAGGGTTCTAGAGGGGAGGGGGGTGGGAGGATGGGTTGGCCTGGTGGTGGGTATTGAGGAGGGCACATTCTGCATGGAGCACTGGGTGTTATGCACAAACAATGAATCATGGAACACTTCATCTAAAACTAATGATGTAATGTATGGGGATTAACATAAGAATAAAAAAAA
>NW_027985217.1:0-202 GCF_054177405.1 Leptonychotes weddellii
ATCATAGAGAAGACAAATTTTACAAATAAAATATGTAAAAAAATGTGCACAAAAATAAAACCTCTATCCAATCCTGGTTTTAAAATGTCTCTGGTTAAAGATGTCCATTGACAGATGAATGGATAAAGAAGATGTGGTATATATATACAATGGAATATTATGCAGCCATCAAAAGGAATGAGATCTTGCCATTTGCAACAAT
>NW_027985218.1:0-202 GCF_054177405.1 Leptonychotes weddellii
GCACCTGGGTGGCTCAGTTGGTTAAGCGACTGCCTTCGGCTCAGGTCATGATCCTGGAGTCCCGGGATCGAGTCCCGCATCGGGCTCCCTGCTCGGCAGGGAGTCTGCTTCTCCCTCTGACCCTCCTCCCTCTCATGCTCTCTGTCTCTCATTCTCTCTCTCTCAAATAAATAAATAAAATCTTTAAAAAAAAAAAAAAGAA
>NW_027985219.1:0-202 GCF_054177405.1 Leptonychotes weddellii
CAGGGGGGGGTGTATGTGTGAGAGAGAGAGACAAAGAGAGACAGAGACAGAGACTTCCTATTTGCTTTCCCAAGCCGTCCTCTTTACTACGTTTATAAGTTTTTCTCCACACAGGATTTGAACTCACAATCTTTCTTTTTTTTTTTTTTTTTTTTTAAGATTTTATTTATTTGACAGAGAGCGAGCGAGCACAAGCAGGTGG
>NW_027985220.1:0-202 GCF_054177405.1 Leptonychotes weddellii
AGGGTGCCTGGGTGGCTCAGTTGGTTAAGCGACTGCCTTCGGCTCAGGTCATGATCCCGGAGTCCCGGGATCGAGTCCCACATCGGGCTCCCTGCTCGGCAGGGAGTCCGCTTCTCCCTCTAACCCTACCCCCTCTTGCGTGCTCTCTCTCACTCTCTCTCTCAAATAAATAAATAAAATCTTTAAAAAAAAAAAAAAAAAA
>NW_027985221.1:0-202 GCF_054177405.1 Leptonychotes weddellii
AGACGATGGACTCTGAAAAACAAACTGAGGGTTCTAGAGGGGAGGGGGGTGGGAGGATGGGTTAGCCTGGTGGTGGGTATTGAGGAGGGCACATTCTGCATGGAGCACTGGGTGTTATGCACAAACAATGAATCATGGAACACTTCATCTAAAACTAATGATGTAATGTATGGGGATTAACATAAGAATAAAAAATTAAAAA
>NW_027985222.1:0-202 GCF_054177405.1 Leptonychotes weddellii
CTTTTTCATTTTGCGGGTGGTTTCATTTGCTGTGCACAAGCTTTTTAGTTTGATGTAGTTCTTTTTTTTTATTATGTTAATCACCATACATTACATCATTAGTTTTTGATGTAGTGTTCCATGAGTCATTGTTTGCGTGTAACACCCAGTGCTCCATGCAGAACGTGCCCTCCTTAATACCCATCACCAGGCTAACCCATCC
>NW_027985223.1:0-202 GCF_054177405.1 Leptonychotes weddellii
ACAGAAAGGCTCTGCCTTTAGCTGGCGATTCTAGCCTGTTCACATTTATTGGAATTACTGTCATGCGTGGACTTCCGGTATGTTTTCTCCTTTGCTGTATTTTCCCTTTACATCTTTGTTTCCTTGTTCCTATTTTCTATGGAACCCACTGCGTTTTCTTGCTGTATATTTCTTCTGCCCTGGTTTGGTGATGGTGCATTGC
>NW_027985224.1:0-202 GCF_054177405.1 Leptonychotes weddellii
ACTGTTTCTTCAGGGGTTGCAGAATAGTGACTTTTCTAATTTTCTCATTCTTTCTACTTTTTTTAAAAATTTTTTTATTATGTTAATCACCATACATTACATCATTAGTTTTTGATGTACTGTTCCATGATTCATTGTTTGTGCATAACACCCAGTGCTCCATGCAGAATGTGCCCTCTTTAATACCCATCACCAGGCTAAC
>NW_027985225.1:0-202 GCF_054177405.1 Leptonychotes weddellii
CCAAGGGCGCCTGGGTGGCTCAGTTGGTTAAGCGACTGCCTTCGGCTCAGGTCATGATCCTGGAGTCCCGGGATCGAGTCCCGCATCGGGCTCCCTGCTCGGCGGGGAGTCTGCTTCTCCCTCTGACCCTCCTCCCTCTCATGCTCTCTGTCTCTCATTCTCTCTGTCTCAAATAAATAAATAAAATCTTTAAAAAAAAAAA
>NW_027985226.1:0-1060 GCF_054177405.1 Leptonychotes weddellii
TGTATTTTGTCACATGCTTTTTCTGCATCAATTGAGAGGACCATATGGTTCTTCTCTCTCTTCTTTCTAATGTGTTGTATCACATTGATTTGCGAATGTTGAACCACCCTTGCATCCCGGGGATAAATCCCACTTGGTCCTAGTGGATGATCCTTTTTATGTACTGTTGGATCCTATCAGCTAGGATTTTGTTGAGAATTTTGGAATCCATTTTCATCAGGGATATTGGTCTGAAATTCTTTTTGATGGGGTCTTTGCCTGGTTTGGGGATTAAGGTAATGCTGGCCTCATAGAATGAGTCTGGAAGCTTTTCTTCTTTTTTTCTTTTTCTTTTTTTCTTTTTTTTTAAGATTTTATTTACTTATTTGACAGAGACACAGTGAGAGAGGGAACACAAGCAGGGGGAGTGGGAGAGGGAGAAGCAGGCTCCTCGCTGAGCAGGGCACCCGATACAGGGCTCGATCCCAGGACCCTGGGACCATGACCTGAGCCAAAGGCAGACGCTTAACGACTGAGCCACCCAGGCGCCCCTGTTTCTATTTTTTGAAACAGGAGAATAGGTATTATTTCTTTTTTGAATGTTTGGTAGAATTCCCCAGGGAATCCATCAGGCCCTGGACTCTTGTTTTTTGGGAGGTTTTTTATCACTGCTTCAATCTTGTTACTGGTTATTGGCCTATTCAGGTTGTCAGTTTCTTCCTGTTTCAGTCTTGGGAGTTTATAGGTTTCCGGAAGGCATCTATTTCTTCGAGGTTGCTCAATTTATTGGCATATAGTTGTTGACAATAATTTCTAATAATTGTTTCTATTTTCTTGGTGTTAGTCGTGTTCTCTCCCCTTTCATTCGTAATTTTATTAATTTGGGTCCTTTCTCTTTTCTTTTGGGTAAGTCTGGCCAGTGGTTTATCGATCTTATTAATTCTTTCAAAGAACTAGTTTCTAGTTTTGTTGATCTTTTGTGTTTCTGGTTTCTACTTCATTGATCTCTGCTCTAATCTTAGTTATTTCTCTTCTAATGCGTGGCTTAGGCATCGTTTGTTGCTTTTTCTCTAGTTCTTTA
>NW_027985227.1:0-202 GCF_054177405.1 Leptonychotes weddellii
ACTGAGCCACCCAGGTGCCCAGTAAGATAATTTTAATTATCAGTAAGGTAATACTGATAAATATGGAGAAGATAAAACAGGTTTTGGTAGATTGTGAAGGTCATAGGGTATGGTGAGAGCTGTTTAGTTAGAGTCAGAGAAGGCTGCATTGAAGACGTGACTTTTGGATTGGGACCTGAAGGGGTAAAGATGAGGAAACCAT
>NW_027985228.1:0-202 GCF_054177405.1 Leptonychotes weddellii
ACGGAGCCACCCAGGTGCCCAGTAAGATAATTTTAATTATCAGTAAGGTAATACTGATAAATATGGAGAAGATAAAACAGGTTTTGGTAGATTGTGAAGGTCATAGGGTATGGTGAGAGCTGTTTAGTTAGAGTCAGAGAAGGCTGCATTGAAGACGTGACTTTTGGATTGGGACCTGAAGGGGTAAAGATGAGGAAACCAT
>NW_027985229.1:0-202 GCF_054177405.1 Leptonychotes weddellii
GGGGCGCCTGGGTGGCTCAGTCGTTAAGCGTCTGCCTTCGGCTCAGGTCATGATCCCAGGGTCCTGGGATCGAGTCCCACATCGGGCTCCCTGCTCGGTGGGAAGCCTGCTTCTCCCTCTCCCACTCCCCCTGCTTGTGTTCCTGCTCTCGCTGTCTCTGTCTCTGTCAAATAAATAAATAAAATCTTTAAAAAAAAAAAAA
>NW_027985230.1:0-202 GCF_054177405.1 Leptonychotes weddellii
GGCGCCTGGGTGGCTCAGTTGGTTAAGCGACTGCCTTCAGCTCAGGTCATGATCCCAGGGTCCTGGGATCGAGTCCCGCATCGGGCTCCCTGCTCTGCGGGGAGCCTGCTTCTCCCTCTCCCACTCCCCCTGCTTGTGTTCCCTCTCTCGCTGTGTCTCTCTCTGTCAAATAAATAAATAAAATCTTTAAAAAAAAAAAGAA
>NW_027985231.1:0-202 GCF_054177405.1 Leptonychotes weddellii
TACAGGCGGAGCAAGATGGCGGAGGAGTAGGAGACCTGGATTTCGTCTCCTCTCAGGAATTCAGCTGGATAGGGATCAAACCATTCTGAACACCTACAAACTCAACAGGAGATTGAAGAAAAGAAGAGCAACAACTCTCTCATCAGAAAAGCGACCACTTTCTGGAAGGTAGGACGTGCGGAGAAGTGAATCCGAGGCGATA
>NW_027985232.1:0-202 GCF_054177405.1 Leptonychotes weddellii
AGAGGGCGCCTGGGTGGCTCAGTTGGTTAAGCGACTGCCTTCGGCTCAGGTCATGATCCTGGAGTCCCGGGATCGAGTCCCGCATCAGGCTCCCTGCTCGGCAGGGAGTCTGCTTCTCCCTCTCCCACTCCCCGTTTGTGTTCCCTCTCTCGCTGTGTCTTTCTCTGTCAAATAAATAAATAAAATCTTTAAAAAAAAAAAA
>NW_027985233.1:0-202 GCF_054177405.1 Leptonychotes weddellii
CATTGGCTGTGTAGCAGGATATCTGGCTTTGCTTTGCTCTTTTCTTTTTTTTTTTTAAAGATTTTATTTATTTATTTGAGAGAGAGAATGAGAGAGAGCACATGAGAGGGGGGAGGGTCAGAGGGAGAAGCAGGCTCCCCGCCGAGCAGGGAGCCCGATGCGGGACTCGATCCAGGGACTCCAGGATCATGACCTGAGCCGA
>NW_027985234.1:0-202 GCF_054177405.1 Leptonychotes weddellii
GGTGGCTCAGTTGGTTAAGCGACTGCCTTCGGCTCAGGTCATGATCCTGGAGTCCCTGGATCGAGTCCCGCATCGGGCTTCCTGCTCGGCAGGGAGTCTGCTTCGTCCTCAGACCCTATCCCCTCTCAGATGTTCTCTCTCTCTCATTCTCTCTCTCTCAAATAAATAAATAAAATCTTTAAAAAAAAAAAAAAAAAAAAAA
>NW_027985235.1:0-202 GCF_054177405.1 Leptonychotes weddellii
ATATGAGTTTAGAGAGTAATTGGAGCCATCACAGGCCATTATTAGAAATTTGACTTTTTAAAAATTGTTTTTATTGTTATGTTAATCACCATACATTACCTCATTAGTTTTTGATGTAGTGTTCCATGATTCATTGTTTGTGCATAACACCCAGTACTCCATGCAGAATGTGCCCTCTTTAATACCCATCACCAGGCTAACC
>NW_027985236.1:0-202 GCF_054177405.1 Leptonychotes weddellii
GGTGGCTCAGTTGGTTAAGCGACTGCCTTCGGCTCAGGTCATGATCCTGGAGTCCCTGGATCGAGTCCCGCATCGGGCTCCCTGCTCGGCAGGGAGTCTGCTTCTCCCTCTGATCCTCCCGACCCTCCCCCCTCTCATGTGCTCTCTCTCTCAGTCTCTCTCTCTCAAATAAATAAATAAAATCTTTAAAAAAAAAAAAAAA
>NW_027985237.1:0-1060 GCF_054177405.1 Leptonychotes weddellii
CCTTATGCGTTCCCCTGTGAGCTCCTCTGTCATGCTACTTTCTGTCCAACCACAATTCCCTGCCCTCCACAGCGATATACTCCTTTTCTCCCTAAACCATGTCTCCAAACTATCTGCCATCTTCAATGTTGCCTCTTCTCTCCTTTTCTTTGGGAGTTTGTCCTGTCAGTCTTCAGCCCAATTTCTGGGGTATTTAGGATGATCTGATAGTTATCTCGTGGTGTTCAGGGTATGTGATGAGTCTAGAATCCTCCTCCTCCACTGCCATTTCTTCTCCTGGGGAATCCTTATTGTTATAATGCTGTTAAAACTCATATGGATTTGGGGCGCCTGGGTGGCTCAGTCGGTTAAGCGGGTGCCTTCGGCTCAGGTCATGATCCTGGGGACCTGGGATCGAGCCCCACGTCCGGCTCCCTGCTCAGCGGAGAGCCTGCTTCTCCCTCTCCCTCTGCCTGCCACTCTTGCCTACTTGTGCTCTGTCAAATAAATAAATAAAATCTTAAAAAAAAAACCTCATATGGATTTTACAAAGTTGGTACACAAATCCAACACATAAAAATTAGTTCTGTTTCTGTACAACAAAGAACACTTCCCTAAACAGAGACATCATACATTAGAGCAACATCACCCCCCCACCAAAAATGCTTCCAATTTAACATAATGGTAGAGGTCAAACCTGAAATGATGAAAAGTATAAAATATTGTGCAGGAATCAAAAGAAGGAATAAGTTGGAAACACATCCAAGTTCTTTCACTGGAATACTTCAAACACAATAAACTTGCCGAGATCTACAGAATAATGAAATCTCTACCAAAATTCCAATGCCATTTTTGCAGAAAGATCAAAATCCACCCTAATTTTACATGGATGTCACGGGATAAACCATACCCAAAATAATCTGGGAAATGAAGAGCACATTTCCTGATTTAAGGCATACAACAAGGCACAGTTATCAAAATAATGTCCTATACACATGAAGACAGGAGTAGAATAATGGAAAAGTGTAGGTGAGCTAGAGGTGTACTTCAATCTTAATGTGTATGACAATGAACTGAAGAT
>NW_027985238.1:0-202 GCF_054177405.1 Leptonychotes weddellii
CTTGGGCGCCTGGGTGGCTCAGTTGGTTAAGCGACTGCCTTCGGCTCAGGTCATGATCCCGGAGTCCGTGGATCGAGTCCCGCATCGGGCTCCCTGCTCGGCAGGGAGTCTGCTTCTCCCTCTGACCCTCTCCCCTCTCATGTGCTCTCTCTCTCATTCTCTCTCTCAAATAAATAAATAAAAAATCTTTAAAAAAAAAAAA
>NW_027985239.1:0-202 GCF_054177405.1 Leptonychotes weddellii
GGGCGCCTGGGTGGCTCAGTTGGTTAAGCCACTGCCTTCGGCTCAGGTCATGATCCTGGAGTCCCGGGATCGAGTCCCGCATCGGACTCCCTGCTCGGCGGGGAGTCTGCTTCTCCCTCTGACCCTCCCCCCTCTCATGTGCTTTCTCTCTCTCATTCTCTCTCTTTCAAATAAATAAATAAAATCTTTAAAAAAAAAAAAA
>NW_027985240.1:0-202 GCF_054177405.1 Leptonychotes weddellii
ATCTATTTTATTTCCTATTGGCTTTTAAAGTGCTCCTCTTTGTTTTATTTTTAGTAGTTGCTACAGATTTTCTAGAATTCACAGTTTATCACAGTGCAACTTCAGATATTATACCCATTCACATACATTAAATAAACCTCATAATACAATGATTTTCATCTTCCCACTCATTCCTGGTGTTATCATGCATTTTACTTACGTA
>NW_027985241.1:0-202 GCF_054177405.1 Leptonychotes weddellii
ATCCCCATACATTACATCATTAGTTTTAGATGTAGTGTTCCATGATTCATTGTTTGTGCATAACACCCAGTGCTCCATGCAGAATGTGCCCTCCTCAATACCCATCACCAGGCTAACCCATCCTCCCACCCCCCTCCCCTCTAGAACCCTCAGTTTGTTTTTCAGAGTCCATCGTCTCTCATGGTTCGTCTACCCCTCCGAT
>NW_027985242.1:0-202 GCF_054177405.1 Leptonychotes weddellii
GGGCGCCTGGGTGGCTCAGTCGTTAAGCGTCTGCCTTCGGCTCAGGTCATGATCCCAGGGTCCTGGGATCGAGTCCCACATCAGGCTCCCTGCTCCGCGGGAAGCCTGCTTCTCCCTCTCCCACTCCCCCTGCTTGTGTTCCTGCTCTCACTATGTCTCTCTCTGTCAAATAAATAAATAAAATCTTAAAAAAAAAAAAAAA
>NW_027985243.1:0-202 GCF_054177405.1 Leptonychotes weddellii
ATCATCTCTCATGATTCGTCTCCCCCTCTGATTTCCCCCACTTCATTCGTCCCCTCCTGCTATCTTCTTCTTCTTCTTTTTTTTAAATATATTGTATTATTTGTTTCAGAGGTACAGATCTGTGATTCAACAGTCTTGCACAATTCACAGCACTCACCATAGCACATACCTTCCCCAATGTCTATCACCCAGCCACCCCCAC
>NW_027985244.1:0-202 GCF_054177405.1 Leptonychotes weddellii
AGAGAGAATCTTAAGCAGGCTCCACACCCCATGCCGCTCAATCTCATGACCCTGAGATCATGACCTGAACCGAAATCAAGAGTTGGACGCTTAACCGACTGAGCCACCCAGGTGCCCCCTCAGCAAAATTACTTAATATACATCTAGGACTTACTCATATTTTGCTAAGCTTATTCTTAGCATTTTAAAAGGTTTTTTTAAT
>NW_027985245.1:0-202 GCF_054177405.1 Leptonychotes weddellii
CCAGGCCCAGGCGCGGGGATGTGCCGGGAGGACCCCCAGGGCTCAGCAGACGGTCGACCCCACGGCCGTGGTTTATACAGAGAGGATAGGAAGCCAAATGAGCTCAGGGCAGAGGCGTGGGGGGCGGGGGCGGGGACACCAGGCGCGAGCTTCCAGAGTCCTCTCCCGGGGTGTCCCACAGGACGCGCTTAGCTCCCCCCAA
>NW_027985246.1:0-202 GCF_054177405.1 Leptonychotes weddellii
GCAAAGAGTAGAACTTAAATGTTCTCACCAAAAAAGCCCCAATAAATATCTGAGGTGATGGATTTGTTAACTAACTCAATGTGCAAATCCTTCCATAATATGTACATGTACTAAATTATCACATTGTATATTTTAAATATCTTACAATTTTATTTGTCAATTATACCTTAATAAAGCTAAAAAAGATAAAGAATATAATAAA
>NW_027985247.1:0-202 GCF_054177405.1 Leptonychotes weddellii
ACTGGTACTTAAAAAATATTAGTTATGTTTCAGGCTAAATTTATAAATCTTTCTACTAGATTTACACATACTATTTTTTGAAACAGCTTCAGTAGAATAGGTATTATTTTTTTTTTTTGAATGTTTGGTAGAATTCCCCAGGGAATCCATCAGGCCCTGGATTCTTGTTTTTTGGGAGGTTTTTGATCACTGCTTCAATCTC
>NW_027985248.1:0-1060 GCF_054177405.1 Leptonychotes weddellii
AGGGACACCACCTGAGAAACAGAAGTTCACATTTTCGTGGATGTATGTGGGTCAGATACTGAAAGCTAGGTCCTAGGCAAAGCTAGTGATTTAGAAACCCGAAAACCGAAGGGGCAGGAATGCATACGAATGACTCATTTTTCACTTAAGGTTTTGCCTCTTATTATTCACTCCAAATTATTAGTGTCTTAACACCAGACGTGTATTTACACAGTATTGCCAATTCCTATTATACTAAGATCTCCTGCGGATGATCTACTTAGCACTCAACAATACAGGAGCCCCGAAATCTGCAAGTCAAAGGTAAGTGTATACACTTGGGTGTGTATTAGGCCCTTAAAAAGGCTTCCGGGAATTCTCGTGTTATCTGGTAACTTCCCCTTTCGCCCACAGGGCAGAGCGGGGCGGGGGACGCGGAGGCGGGGCGGTCTCCTAGGAGACCACCGGGAACAAGTGCGCACGCGTAGAGCCTCGGCCCGGCTGATGCAACCTCCGGCGCGCTGGCTGGGTCCGCCGAGAGTAAGGAAGCCGACAGGGAACCGCGCAAGACCAATGAGCGGCCGCTCGGAGGAGTCCGGAAGGGCCCGCCCGCCGGGGCTCTGCTAGTGACGTTGGGCGACGCGGGGCTGGTGGCGTAGCTAGCCGCCGTCCTTCGTCTCGTCCTCTTGCCTGTGGGTGTCCTGCTCCGCGCTGGCCCGGCGGCCATTTTGGGATTCGCTTCCACCCGCGCCCGCCTGCCCAGCCCTTCCGGGGTCGCGCTGCCGAGGGGCTTCTTTAACGGCCCGTCTTTCTGGGAAGTCGTCGCAGTCGCCGTGGGAGGGCTCTGTCTATGGTGGAGAGGCCTCGAGCGGACTAGGACATCTTTCCGCCAGGATGAATGTCGTCTTGGCCGCTGCGTCCTGCGCCTGCCGTTCCGGAGTGTGGTCTGCCGCTCGCGGCCGAAGCCGCTTCCCCCTGTGGCTCTTCTCCTGGCCCGGCGATCGGCCTGGGGCCCCGACTCCGCCGCGCAGCAAGGCCAAGACTGCTTAGGCCTCTCCGAATCCCGCCCGACCTGCAGCCC
>NW_027985249.1:0-202 GCF_054177405.1 Leptonychotes weddellii
GAGAGACGATGGACTCTGAAAAACAAACTGAGGGTTCTAGAGGGGAGGGGGGTGGGAGGATGGGTTAGCCTGGTGATGGGTATTGAGGAGGGCACGTTCTGCATGGAGCACTGGGTGTTATGCACAAACAATGAATCATGGAACACTACATCTAAAACTAATGATGTAATGTATGGGGATTAACATAAGAATAAAAAAAAAA
>NW_027985250.1:0-202 GCF_054177405.1 Leptonychotes weddellii
TGGGGCGCCTGGGTGGCTCAGTTGGTTAAGCGACTGCCTTCGGCTCAGGTCATGATCCTGGAGTCCCGGGATCGAGTCCCACATCGGGCTCCCTGCTCAGCGGGGGGTCTGCTTCTCCCTCTGACCCTCTTCCCTCTCGTGCTCTCTGTCTCTCATTCTCTCTCTCTCAAATAAATAAATAAAATCTTTAAAAAAAAAAAAA
>NW_027985251.1:0-202 GCF_054177405.1 Leptonychotes weddellii
CAGATATGAGGCTCAGTCCCAAGACCCTGGGATCATGACCTGAGATAAAAGCAGACTCTCTCCTTTTTTAAAAATTTTTTTATTGTTATGTTAATCACCATACATTACATCATTAGTTTTTGATGTAGTGTTCCATGATTCATTGTTTGTGCATAACACCCAGTGCTCCATGCAGAACGTGCCCTCTTTAATACCCATCACC
>NW_027985252.1:0-202 GCF_054177405.1 Leptonychotes weddellii
GAGGGAGCCTCTTACTATCATCTTTTTAAGAAGAGGTGGAATCATGACTGTCATACATATATAAAAATGAACATGTGTTGGCAGCAACCTCTTTGACCTCAGCCGAAGCAACTTCTTTCTAGAAACATCGCCAAAGGCAAGGGAAGCAAGGGCAAAAATGAACTATTGGGACTTCATCAAGATAAAAAGCTTTTGCAAATCA
>NW_027985253.1:0-202 GCF_054177405.1 Leptonychotes weddellii
AGTTCGGCTCTCCCGTGTGTGCGTGGAGTCCTAAGTGCCATCCACCCAACGCCAAGGAACAAAACTGTAGAGAACGCGTGCCTCAGCAAAGATCGCCCTTCCTGAGCCTGAACTTCATCTATTGTGTGTTTTTGTGAAAGCATGAGAAATGGAACCTAAACGTGACTCGGAGTGAGAAGCAGGCCTGTAAGGAAGGCTGTTG
>NW_027985254.1:0-202 GCF_054177405.1 Leptonychotes weddellii
AGGGGGCAAGGGAATCAGGAGGATAAGAGAAGGAGGAGGGGGAGGAGGAGAGACAGTAAAGGGACCATGACAAGGAGGGAGATGGGGAAGGGGACAGAGAGAGGGAGCGATAGGCAGACACCAGCAACCACAGGGAGGACAGACAGAGGGCCGTGGACAGAGGACAGCAGTCAAGCTGTGCCTAGAAGGCAGTCTCCAGTGG
>NW_027985255.1:0-202 GCF_054177405.1 Leptonychotes weddellii
AGTGAACAGCTATTTCGAGATGTGATAAAATGGTGGCTTCCGTACGTGTGCAAGCCACAGTGGTGGGTCTGAGCGCGCCAGACTGACCCAGCCAGATGCGGGCACGACGCTGCAGACGTCCTTCGTGCCCGCTAGGAAGATGGTGGGTTTATCACGATGAAGCAGAATGATAGGTCAGATTACTGCTTCTAAGAGCCATTTG
>NW_027985256.1:0-202 GCF_054177405.1 Leptonychotes weddellii
GGGCGCCTGGGTGGCTCAGTTGGTTAAGCGACTGCCTTCGGCTCAGGTCATGATCCTGGAGTCCCTGGATCGAGTCCCGCATCGGGCTCCCTGCTCGGCGGGGAGTCTGCTTCTCCCTCTGACCCTCCCCCCTCTCATGTGCTTGCTCTCTCTCATTCTCTCTCTCTCAAATAAATAAATAAAATCTTAAAAAAAAAAAAAA
>NW_027985257.1:0-202 GCF_054177405.1 Leptonychotes weddellii
CCTGGGTGGCTCAGTTGGTTAAGCGACTGCCTTCGGCTCAGGTCATGATCCTGGAGTCCTGGGATCGAGTCCCGCATCGGGCTCCCTGCTCGGCAGGGAGCCTGCTTCTCCCTCTGACCCTCCCCCCTCTCATGTGCTCTCTGTCTCTCTCATTCTCTCTGTCTCAAATAAATAAATAAAATCTTTAAAAAAAAAAAAAGAA
>NW_027985258.1:0-202 GCF_054177405.1 Leptonychotes weddellii
GCTGCAGGGCACCTGGAGGGCTTGCTAAACGCGCAGATTCTCCAGCCTCGCGCGCTGGATTCTGATGCGCGAAGCCTGGCTGGTCCCCAGGGACCCCAGGGGCTAGTAATGATCGGCTGGCTCGGGCACCACTTTTCTCAAAGATGCTGAGGCCTGGGGTCTGCTGAGAAACGGGAGAGACACCACCTGATGCGCTCTTGCA
>NW_027985259.1:0-1060 GCF_054177405.1 Leptonychotes weddellii
CATCAAGAGCAATGTCAAGGAGCTTACCACCTATGTTTTCTTCTAGGAGTTTTATGCTTTCTGGTCTTAGATTCAAGTCCTTAATCCATTTTGAGTTAATTTTTGTGTAGAGTGTAAAATAGTGGTCCAGTTTCATTCTTTTGCAAGTAACTGTCTAGTTTGCTTAGCACCATTTATTTATTTTTTTATTTATTTATTTATTAAGATTTTATTTATTTATTTGACAGAGAGAGACACAGCGAGAGAGGGAACACAAGCAGGGGGAGTGGGAGTGGGAGAGGGAGAAGCAGGCTTCCTGCTGAGCCGGGAGCCCGATGTGGGACTCGATCCCAGGACCCTGGGATCGTGACCTGAGCCGAAGGCAGTCGCCTAACCAACTGAGCCACCCAGGCGCCCAGCACCATTTATTAAAAGATATTCCTTTCCCTATTGTATATTCTTGCTTCCTTTGTCATAAATTAATTGACCTTATGGGCCTGGGTTTATTTCTGCACTCTCTATTCTGTCCACTGATCCATATGTACATTTTTATGCCAATACTATACCATTTTGAGTACTATACCCTTGTAATATAGTGTGAAAGCAGGGAGTATGAGGCTTTCAGCTTTGTTCTTTCTCAAGATTTTTCGACACTCTGGGATCTTTTGCAGCTACATATAAATTTTGGTTTTTTTTATTTCTGTAAAAAATGCCGTTGGAATTTTGATAAGGATTACACTGAATCTGTAGATTGCTTTAGGTAATATGAACATTTTTACAATATTAATTCTTCCAATCCATGAGCATGGAATACATGTATTCTGCTGCTTTGGGAGGGAATGTTTTATATATATCTATAAGTCTATCTGATCTTTTATGGTAAGTCTGTTGGCAGCAAGTTCTCTTAGTTTTCTTCCACATAAGGAATTGATTTCCTCTTCAGTACCAAAGGATATTTTCACTGGATACAGCATCCTGGATTGATAGTTCTTTTCTTTTAATACTTTAAAAGTACTCTGTCACTCCCTTCAATCTTCATGGTTTCTAATGATACTTCCACTGATATTCAGATTGTCTTCCC
>NW_027985260.1:0-202 GCF_054177405.1 Leptonychotes weddellii
CCGCATACCCACCTTGTATTTTATTCCCAAAGTGCTAGTCTTTCTAATTAATTACTAGATGTTACTCCATCTAGGATGCCATCAATTAAAAACGTGCCATTATTTTATACACCTATTAAGAAAAAGTGCCCAAGACAAGGAATCTAATGGGAGACCCCTACATAAAGCTGAGACACCAAAGGGCTATACCTTCCCTACAGAA
>NW_027985261.1:0-202 GCF_054177405.1 Leptonychotes weddellii
CCATCTATCCTCCCGAATATCGCCTCGGATTCACTTCTCCGCACGTCCTACCTTCCAGAAAGTGGTCGCTTTTCTGATGAGAGAGTTGTTGCTCTTCTTTTCTTCGATCTCCTGTTGAGTTTGTAGGTGTTCAGAATGGTTTGATCCCTATCCAGCTGAATTCCTGAGAGGAGACGAAATCCAGGTCTCCTACTCCTCCGCC
>NW_027985262.1:0-202 GCF_054177405.1 Leptonychotes weddellii
CGCCTGGGTGGCTCAGTTGGTTAAGCGACTGCCTTCGGCTCAGGTCATGATCCTGGAGTCCCGGGATCGAGTTCCGCATCGGGCTCCCTGCTCGGCGGGGAGTCTGCTTCTCCCTCTGACCCTCCTCCCTCTCATGCTCTCTGTCTCTCATTCTCTCTGTCTCAAATAAATAAATAAAATCTTTAAAAAAAAAAAAAAAGAA
>NW_027985263.1:0-202 GCF_054177405.1 Leptonychotes weddellii
GGGCGCCTGGGTGGCTCAGTCGGTTAAGCGACTGCCTTCGGCTCAGGTCATGATCCTGGAGTCCCGGGATCGAGTCCCACATCGGGCTCCCTGCTCAGCTGGGGGTCTGCTTCTCCCTCTCCCGCTCTTCCTGCTTGTGTTCCCTCTCTCGCTGTGTCTCCCTCTGTCAAATAAATAAATAAAATCTTTAAAAAAAAAAAAA
>NW_027985264.1:0-202 GCF_054177405.1 Leptonychotes weddellii
GGGGGTGGGTATTGAGGAGGGCACATTCTGCATGGAGCACTGGATGTTATGCACAAACAATGAATCATGGAACACTACATCTAAAACTAATGATGTAATGTATGGGGATTAACATAAGAATAAAAAAATTAAAAATAAAAAGCATCTGTTAATATTTTATATACATATATATATATTCATACATGTGTATAGTTCTCCCTTA
>NW_027985265.1:0-202 GCF_054177405.1 Leptonychotes weddellii
CAGGTGTCTGGAGGCCTGGTGTCCGTTTCACCCCCACCACCCCACACCTACTCTGCAAGGATAAAACACGTCGCTTCAATGGGCTTCTGGTTTTGGACCATTAGGAACGATTGTGCGCTGGGAATTAGGCTCCTTGTCAATTCCTGGGAGTCCTTCCGGCTTCTGGGAGTGGTGTGACAATCACAACTGTATGTGACAACGC
>NW_027985266.1:0-202 GCF_054177405.1 Leptonychotes weddellii
AACCTGATCATAAATTGAGGGAGGGAGGGGAAACACACTTCCATCTGGAGGCTGGAAGGAATTATTTTAAAAGATAGAGGAGCACAGGGGGATTGATGAGGATGAAAGCCAGACCCACTATGGAGCTGAACTCAAGGGCCCTCTGAAGGGAGGTGTCCAAACACCTCCAAGCTGCTGTCAGAGCAGCTGGTCTTGTGTACGT
>NW_027985267.1:0-202 GCF_054177405.1 Leptonychotes weddellii
GGGCACCTGGGTGGCTCAGTTGGTTAAGCGACTGCCTTCGGCTCAGGTCATGATCCTGGAGTCCCTGGATCGAGTCCCGCATCGGGCTCCCTGCTCGGCAGGGAGCCTGCTTCTCCCTCTGACCCTCCCCCCTCTCATGTGCTCTCTCTCATTCTCTCTGTCTCAAATAAATAAATAAAATCTTTAAAAAAAAAAAAAAGAA
>NW_027985268.1:0-202 GCF_054177405.1 Leptonychotes weddellii
AGCGTCTTGGGCCCAGTCCCCCCTGACTCAGCCATCCTCAGTGTCTGGGGCTCTGGGACAGACAGTTACCATCTCTTGCACTGGAACCAGCAATGACATTGGGAAGTATAATTATGTCTCCTGGTATCAACAGCTCCCAGGCATGTCCCCCAAACTCCTGATTTATAGTGTAAGTTCGCGGCCATCAGGGATCCCTGATCGC
>NW_027985269.1:0-202 GCF_054177405.1 Leptonychotes weddellii
AAAAATAAAATGACAAAGGAATTCTTGTCCTACTAAACACAATGCATTAGTTTCAAGTTACCATAATCTTAATAGAATATCTTGGCAAGGGGTGGAGCAAGATGGCGGAGGAGTAGGAGACCTGGATTTCGTCTCCTCTCAGGAATTCAGCTGGATAGGGATCAAACCATTCTGAACACCTACAAACTCAACAGGAGATCGA
>NW_027985270.1:0-1060 GCF_054177405.1 Leptonychotes weddellii
GACACCCATGGCCATGGGTGCCAGGAAAGTGGTTTTACTGGAAACTCACAAGTCCAAAATTAGAATTCAATTCTGTGCCAAATTGAAGATAATTCAGCATCAGATTTAAACATTAGCTTTTGTCTACTTTTCCAGAAGTTTATGGGAATTGAAGTAATAATCCCACCTGGTGCGATGTGTTCCCCATAATAGAAAAGTATGTTGGAGTAAGGTCACGGAACGGGGCTATGGGTGTCCTATTTCCCAGACAAAAATCTTAGGTACTTGGTTGTCTCAGCTGTGAATTTTCATCTTGATGACCATCTTGAACACTACCCCCTTGATGTTTAATTAACCTTGGCTCTTTCATTATTATATTCTTCTCTGGTATCTCTGGCCTTGGATATCCATGTTAACTTTTCATTATTAACAGGGACAACTTGTTTCCTTGAGAAAAGAAAAATTGTTCTGAATTGAAGCTATGATCGATCTAGACAGAAGAGTGAAAAAATCACTTACATTTACTAGAACTTACTATATACTTTACATATACAAGAACTTTGTATATATTAATTTAGTAATTCTCATTACAAGCCTAGAAGTTACCTATTACCCTCCCCACTTTATATATAGGAAAACGGAGGCACACAAAATTGCAGGAGACTTGACCAAAATCACATAGCAAGTACATGGTGGGGTAAGGCTTCCAACCCAGGAAATCTGGCTTCAGAGTCTGTGTGCTTAACTGCTGTACAACACTTCCCGCATAAGTTCGCCACATTCTGGACACGATGATAATGCAGAAATCTTGGCCAATGATAATAGAATTGAAATTTATGGAGTGCTTCCTATGTGTCAGGCACTGTGGATGGGATTTATATGCATCAATTCATTCAATCCTTACCAACTGCTTCATAAGTGGTGTTCTAATTTTTACCATTTTATAGATGGGGAGGGTGAAGCTTAGAGAAATTACATGTTTTGCTCAAAGTTTTATACTCTTCAGTGCTCAACACAGGGTTCAAACTCAAGCAGCCTCATTTCAGGGGTCGTGTCCTCCACTGTGATGCCATAAACATAA
>NW_027985271.1:0-202 GCF_054177405.1 Leptonychotes weddellii
GTTCCACTCCTTTAGAGGCTGAGTAGATTATGTATCAGATTCCCAATGAAGCACAAGAAAGCTGGCATATCTATCCACCAACTTCCATCTCTCATTTGTTGAGAGCCATTCTTGGGACATTAACTCCCTGAAACTCCTGGCTGCTTCCATAGACAGAATGCTCTGGGGAAGAATGCAGAAAGCCATTGGCTTTGAATACAAC
>NW_027985272.1:0-202 GCF_054177405.1 Leptonychotes weddellii
CAGCTGTAACTCAGGGGCCGAGGGAAGATGGAGGCGGGAGAAGAGAAGTAGCCTGAGAGAGGGCAATGCGGCTATCGACGGGGACAACGTGGGACCAAGAGCCGATGGCAGGACTTAGTGCTGGTAGCTCTTCCTGCTGGAGGATGAGCTGGTGGTGTATTTGATGGTGGAGCTGCTGCCCCCAGAGGAGCTGAAGCCACCC
>NW_027985273.1:0-202 GCF_054177405.1 Leptonychotes weddellii
GGCGCCTGGGTGGCTCAGTTGGTTAGGCGACTGCCTTCGGCTCAGGTCATGATCCTGGAGTCCCGGGATCGAGTCCCACATCGGGCTCCCTGCTCGGCAGGGAGTCTGCTTCTCCCTCTGACCCTCCTCCCTCTCATGCTCTCTGTCTCTCATTCTCTCTGTCTCAAATAAATAAATAAAATCTTTAAAAAAAAAAAAAAAA
>NW_027985274.1:0-202 GCF_054177405.1 Leptonychotes weddellii
GGCGCCTGGGTGGCTCAGTTGGTTAAGCGACTGCCTTCGGCTCAGGTCATGATCCTGGAGTCCCTGGATCGAGTCCCGCATCGGGCTCCCTGCTCGGCAGGGAGTCTGCTTCTCCCTCTGACCCTCCCCCCTCTCATGTGCTCTCTCTCATTCTCTCTCTCTCAAATAAATAAATAAAATCTTTAAAAAAAAAAAAGATTAA
>NW_027985275.1:0-202 GCF_054177405.1 Leptonychotes weddellii
TGCAGCTACATTCTGTTATCCAGCACTTCTTTTGACAAATGTTATGGATTGGTAAGCTAGCCATTTACTACCTTTGTAATCTTGGGCTTAACCTCTGTACCTCGGGTTCCCCATGTGTAAAATGGTAATAACTGTACTTTTCTCATAGAGTGGTTGTGTGAATTAAATGAAATAAAACACGCCAACAACAGACACATGAGAA
>NW_027985276.1:0-202 GCF_054177405.1 Leptonychotes weddellii
TCCTGGTTACTTCTCTTTAACAGAACAGTGAATCTATTCATCAGTATAACTCCAATGGACCGAAGAAGTCACTGGGCATAGTCAATGATACTGCTCCCTAAAAACCTTTTGACTATAAAGAATCATGTTCCACTGTCTATTGTTCAGTAGTTCAGAATAATTGCCTTGGGGACATCTTGGCTTGGCGTAAGTGAACGGCCGA
>NW_027985277.1:0-202 GCF_054177405.1 Leptonychotes weddellii
CGCCTGGGTGGCTCAGTTGGTTAAGCGACTGCCTTCAGCTCAGGTCATGATCCCAGGGTTCTGGGATCGAGTCCCGCATCGGGCTCCCTGCTCTGCGGGGAGCCTGCTTCTCCCTCTCCCACTCCCCCTGCTTGTGTTCCCTCTCTCGCTGTGTCTCTCTCTGTCAAATAAATAAATAAAATCTTTAAAAAAAAAAAAAAAG
>NW_027985278.1:0-202 GCF_054177405.1 Leptonychotes weddellii
GACATAGACTCCCAAGGCCAACATGCTAGTGGAGCAGAACCTGAGACCACTACCTCAGCCCGTGGGCTCACACCGGGTACAGAGGGGCAATTCTGTGTTCATGGACATGGATTCAAAGGGTGGAAGAGCTCGACCAAGGGTGATAGAGACTAAATTGCAGTTAAATTAGTGTTTAAGTGAAAAATGCATATTGTTCCACATC
>NW_027985279.1:0-202 GCF_054177405.1 Leptonychotes weddellii
GCCAAAAAAAAAAAAAAAAAAGTTGTCTTTCCAGAATACAGAAAGCAAACAAATAAGCAACTGAATCTTGACCTTAGGACAAAAATTAAAATTAAGGTACATTCAGACTGTTTATAAATAAGCAACATCTAATAATAATCATATTTATCATTCAACTGAGTGCCTGACACATATAATATGCTTACACATTTTATCTCCTTAA
>NW_027985280.1:0-202 GCF_054177405.1 Leptonychotes weddellii
GATGATGGACTCTGAAAAACAAACTGAGGGTTCTAGAGGGGAGGGGGGTGGGAGGATGGGTTAGCCTGGTGGTGGGTATTGAGGAGGGCACATTCTGCATGGAGCACTGGGTGTTATGCACAAACAATGAATCATGGAACACTTCATCTAAAACTAATGATGTAATGTATGGGGATTAACATAAGAATAAAAAAAAAATTAC
>NW_027985281.1:0-1060 GCF_054177405.1 Leptonychotes weddellii
GGGGCTCCGCCTTGGATTGTGTCCCCCACCCCCTGTTAGAAATCCCTCGCTGCGACAGGCCCGGGATGCGAGACGCTGAGCCCGCTGGTCCCCAGGTCACGTCTCCTGCCCATTGGGCATGAGGGCGTCCTGTGTGAGCCACGGACCAGAGGGGGCGCTGGCCACTCTGCTGAGGGTCAGGCACCAGCCCACGGCCGCCTGTTCCTTAACTGTCCCCGGTCTGGCTTCTTGACACCAGGGTGACCAGTGCAGTGTGGCCTTGGAGAGGAGGGTGCATATGTCCTGAGCCCAGTCAGCAAGCTGTCAGCCCCATAGCAAAGCCAGTGGGGCCTTTCTTGGGATGCTGCTTGTGATGGTCCCCAGGGCCAATCTGTCCTCTGCTGGCCCCCAGGTGCCTCAGGAAGGCCTCTCCAGCGACTCTTTCCGATCCTCCCTGCTATGCCCACAGCCCCAGGCCCTGGGCCAGTCTGTCCTGCAGGCTGACACGGACTGTGACCCCCTCAGCTCGCTCCAGGTGTGTGACCTACGCTGGGCGGCCATCGGGGCAGAGGTTCTCCCAGCCGTGGTGACGACCCCCGCCCGAGCCCCACAGAGCCCTGGGAGTTACTGGTTTGTGTCTGTCCCCTCAGCCCTTGCTTTTCCCCCTGGACGCCAACTGTAATGGAGTGTTCCGGCATCGCTCCATCTCCCCCAGCGGCCTGCTGGACGCGCCCATCAGTGAGGAGGTCAGGCAGGGCCCAGGCCTGGAGGAGGAGCGGGGGGCCCAGAAGGCCCTGGCCGGCAGCACAGGCCGCAGGCACACGCTCGCTGAGGTCTCCACCTGCTTCTCCCCGTGCGCCCCTCCGTGTAAGTGTCCCCGTGGCCAGGGACGTGGGCCTGGAGTGCGGCCGGGGTGGTGGGTTTATGGTTGAGGCTCTGACCGAAGCGTCTGATTACACGTGTCCAGATTTGTCATTTGTTTGACCCCCCGAGGCCATGCAGATGATGCCCCAAGATGCCCATGTTGCCCTCCGGTGGCAGAAGTGTGGGGTTTAGCTGCCCCCGGGTGCTGGGAGGGCAG
>NW_027985282.1:0-202 GCF_054177405.1 Leptonychotes weddellii
GTCTTCAGCTTGCAGATAAAAGATCATGAGACTTCTTGTCCTCTAAAATTGTGTGAGCCAGTTCCTCATAATAAATTAATCTCTCTCTCTCTCTCTCTCTCTGTGTGTCTCTCCCCAACTCCCAGGTTCTGTTTCACTGGAGAACACTGACAGATGCCATATGTCTCATTCATTATTCAATTTCTTTTTTTTTTTTTTTAAA
>NW_027985283.1:0-202 GCF_054177405.1 Leptonychotes weddellii
GTGCCACTCCTTTAGAGGCTGAGTAGATTATGTATCAGATTCCCAATGAAGCACAAGAAAGCTGGCATATCTATCCACCAACTTCCATCTCTCATTTGTTGAGAGCCATTCTTGGGACATTAACTCCCTGAAACTCCTGGCTGCTTCCATAGACAGAATGCTCTGGGGAAGAATGCAGAAAGCCATTGGCTTTGAATACAAC
>NW_027985284.1:0-202 GCF_054177405.1 Leptonychotes weddellii
CAGTGTCTCCTGTTTTATGTGTGTACCACATGCTCACACCCGTGCATACAAGGGTATATGTCTGAGCAACATATGGAGTGATTTTCCCTCTAGGTGATCCTTCCGCCATCTCCGGAAAACATGAAGAAGGGAACCATTAGGATTTGGAGCTACATTAACCCAAATGAATAATGCTTTCAGCGGCAGGTGATCTTTGCAGACA
>NW_027985285.1:0-202 GCF_054177405.1 Leptonychotes weddellii
GGGCCTCCCCACCCCCACTCCCACCCTTCATCACCTTTGGCTTATGCTGACTGAAGTCTGGACAAAGGCCAGGGTAGGGAGCTCTGATTACAGCTGGAGAAGAACAGACAGGTTCAGCCCAGGGGCTAAGAGGAGGAGAGGCAAGGGATCATCCGCCCTGCATCTAAGATTGAGTCTAAGAGAAGGGAGCAATGTAACCACA
>NW_027985286.1:0-202 GCF_054177405.1 Leptonychotes weddellii
TACACACACACACACACACACACACACACACGAATATTATTCAGCCATAAAAAAGAATGAAATCTTGCTATTTGCAAAGACATGGATGGAGCTAGAGAGTATAATGCTAAGGGAAATAAGTCAGTCAGAGAAAGACAAATACCATATGATTTCACTCATATGTGGAATTTAAGAAACAAAACAAAGGAGAAAAGGGGGGGAA
>NW_027985287.1:0-202 GCF_054177405.1 Leptonychotes weddellii
AAAACACAGTGGTGGAATAGATAAAACGAGTTGCAGAATGATACATGCAGGCAGACGACATTTAGGGAAGAACTGTTCCCTGTCACACCTGTCACCTCTGGATAGGCAAACGTGTGCATTGGTGACCGTTCAGAAGTCCAGAGGGACAACACGCACCCTTACCAAAGGTTACTTCTGGGAAGAAGAATGTATGAGGTGAAAA
>NW_027985288.1:0-202 GCF_054177405.1 Leptonychotes weddellii
CAGCAATGTCCACAATAGCCAAACTGTGGAAAGAGCCAAGATGTCCATCGACAGATGAATGGATAAAGAAGATGTGGTATATATATACAATGGAATATTATGCAGCCATCAAAAGGAATGAGATCTTGCCATTTGCAACGACGTGGATGGAACTGGAGGGTATTATGTTGAGCGAAATAAGTCAAACAGAGAAAGACATGTA
>NW_027985289.1:0-202 GCF_054177405.1 Leptonychotes weddellii
GGGCGCCTGGGTGGCTCAGTTGGTTAAGCGACTGCCTTCGGCTCAGGTCATGATCCTGGAGTCCCGGGATCGAGTCCCGCATCGGGCTCCCTGCTCGGCAGGGAGCCTGCTTCTGCCTCTGACCCTCCCCACTCTCATGTGCTCTCTCTCTCTCATTCTCTCTGTCTCAAATAAATAAATAAAATCTTTAAAAAAAAAAAAA
>NW_027985290.1:0-202 GCF_054177405.1 Leptonychotes weddellii
CAGGGCGCCTGGGTGGCTCAGTTGGTTAAGCGACTGCCTTCAGCTCAGGTCATGATCCCAGGGTCCTGGGATCGAGTTCCGCATCGGGCTCCCTGCTCTGCGGGGAGCCTGCTTCTCCCTCTCCCACTCCCCCTGCTTGTGTTCCCTCTCTCGCTGTGTCTCTCTCTGTCAAATAAATAAATAAAATCTTTAAAAAAAAAAA
>NW_027985291.1:0-202 GCF_054177405.1 Leptonychotes weddellii
ACAAAATAGACTTTTCCTTTGGGTAAAACCAAACTTGCTTTCCAAGAAGCAATAGTTTAGACCCAGGCCAGGAGCTTGACCTGAAGCAAAAATGTTGTCTGTTTAGGTGGGGGAACCAATTGCTCTCAAGGGGACAGGTCTTCTGCCCAAGGTTAAAATTTACCTGTGCAGAGATGCAACATATATTCCTCCACAGCTGCAC
>NW_027985292.1:0-1060 GCF_054177405.1 Leptonychotes weddellii
CTGGGCAGAAGACATGAACAGACATTTATCCAAAGAAAACATCCAGATGGCCAACAGACACATGAAAAGATGCTCAACTTCGCTCATCATCAGGGAAATGCAAATCAAAGCCACAATGAGGTATCACTTCACACCTGCCAGAATGGCTAAAATAATAAACACAAGACACAAGTGTCAGCGAGGATGTGCAGAAAAAGGAACCCTCATGCACTGTTGGTGGGAATGCAAACTGGTGCAGTTATCATGGAAGACAGGATGGAGTTTCCTCAAAAAATTAAAAATACCCCATGATCCAGTCATCACACTACTGGGTATTTACCCAAAGAATACAAAAACACTAATTTGAAAAGATATATGCACCCCTATGTTTAATGTAGCATTGTTTACAATAGCCAAATTACAGAAGCAGCCCAAGTGTCCACTGACAGATGAATGGATAAAGAAGTTGTAATATATTCCATTATATATTATATATATATACATACACATTATATATATAAAATATTCCACTGTATATATTATATACATAAAATTCCATTGTATATATATATATAATATTCCATTTTATATATTATATATATAATTTTTTTAAAAAGGGGGTGCCTGGGTGGTATAGTCACTTAAGCATCCAACTCTTGGTTTCTGCTCAGGTTGTGATCTCAGGGTCGTGAGATTGAGCCTTGCATCATGCTCTGCATTCAGCAGGAGTCTGCTTAAGACTCTCTCTCCCTCATGCAAGCTGGTGCAGCCACTCTGGAAAACAGTATGGAGGTTCCTCAAAAAGTTGAAAATATAGCTACCCTATAACCCAGCAATTGCACTACTGGCTATTTACCCCAAAGATACAAATGTACTGATTCAAAGGGGCACCTGCACCCCAAAGTTTATAGCAGCAATGTCCACAATAGCCAAAGTATGTATTAGGTATTATGCTAAGTGAAATAAATCACTCAGATAAAGATATTATCATATGATCTCACTGATATGAGGAATTTAAGAAACAAGGCAGAGGATCATAGGGGAAGAGAGGAAAAAATGAAACAAGATGAAACCAGAGAGA
>NW_027985293.1:0-202 GCF_054177405.1 Leptonychotes weddellii
AGTTGATGTGGGGCAGTGACTTCTAGGCTAAAATGTGAAGAATGAGTTTAAATTACACAGGTGAATTTGGTGAAGGGATAGGTTCCATACAGAGACACAACTTTCATATTCTTTTTTTTTTTTTCTTTTATATATATTTTTTAATTTATTTTTTTTATTCTTATGTTAATCCCCATACATTACATCATTAGTTTTAGATGAA
>NW_027985294.1:0-202 GCF_054177405.1 Leptonychotes weddellii
AAAAAAAAAAAGAATCACACTGAAAATCCTATGTTGACTTCAAAACCAAAATATCACAATAATGCCTCCTTTGCTTAATGATCTACAATACTGTCAGGGTTATTTTTCTTTGTGTTATTCCCATATTTCCTAGTTACCAATGCAGATTGAAATGATAAGAATTGCACCATTCCCTCTAGGAGCCTATTTTTTCGTTTCAAAT
>NW_027985295.1:0-202 GCF_054177405.1 Leptonychotes weddellii
CACCCCTACCTTGGCCTCCCTTGGGCTTCTATATCCCCCCCAGGGGGAGCTGGGGAAACTGGCAAATAGTGCTCTGTAACATTTCCCTCTGTTCAGATTCCCCTTAGTTTCTAAGTTTGTAACACTATCTCAGCACATAGGAAACTTTCTTGTTGTATTCATTTCTTATTGTTCCATAACAAATTACTACTAACTTAGTGGC
>NW_027985296.1:0-202 GCF_054177405.1 Leptonychotes weddellii
ATAGAAGATCTGAAGCCACATATTTAATATATGTTAGTCTGTGGCTCTATGACACTAAATATTTACCTATTCTTGCTGTGTTGAGACAGAGTAGAGCTGATGACAGAGTTGGGGAATTGTGGAATGGGAGGCAGCACCCCAAACTGGAGGAACTCTGACATTTATCCCTACAAAATATGTCTAGTAAAGAGTATTTTAAAGG
>NW_027985297.1:0-202 GCF_054177405.1 Leptonychotes weddellii
AGTTGATGTGGGGCAGTGACTTCTAGGCTAAAATGTGAAGAATGAGTTTAAATTACACAGGTGAATTTGGTGAAGGGATAGGTTCCATACAGAGACACAACTTTCATATTCTTTTTTTTTTTTTCTTTTATATATATTTTTTAATTTATTTTTTTTATTCTTATGTTAATCCCCATACATTACATCATTAGTTTTAGATTAA
>NW_027985298.1:0-202 GCF_054177405.1 Leptonychotes weddellii
CGGAGGGGTTAGCCTGGTGATGGGTATTAAAGAGGGCACATACTGCATGGAGCACTGGGTGTTATACGAAAACAATGGATCGTGGATCACTACATCAAAAACTAATTAAGTATTGTATGGTGACTAACATAACATAATAAAATTAAAAAAAAAAGAAGTCAGAATATAGAATTTAAATTTCACTAAAATTTTAATGTCATTA
>NW_027985299.1:0-202 GCF_054177405.1 Leptonychotes weddellii
TGCCCTCCTAAAGGAAAGCATTCAGCCTCAGAGAACAGATGCTGGCACACAGGTTTTGTCTAGTGAGCCTCTGCCATCTTATAAGGCACCTGACTCAGACTTGTCCCTTGCCCATCCTCAAGGACCCAGGTCAAAATGCCTGGGATAAAGAGGTTGCTGGAGGAGATTATGCTAAGTGAAATAAGTCAAACAGAGAAAGACA
>NW_027985300.1:0-202 GCF_054177405.1 Leptonychotes weddellii
GGGCGCCTGGGTGGCTCAGTTGGTTAAGCGACTGCCTTCGGCTCAGGTCATGATCCTGGAGTCCCTGGATCGAGTCCCGCATCGGGCTCCCTGCTCGGCGGGGAGTCTGCTTCTCCCTCTGACCCTCCTCCCTCTCATGCTCTCTGTATCTCATTCTCTCTGTCTCAAATAAATAAATAACATCTTAAAAAAAAAAAAAAAA
>NW_027985301.1:0-202 GCF_054177405.1 Leptonychotes weddellii
TAAAAAAAAAATCATTGAACATTTCTCCAGGATAGATCTTATGTCAGACCATGAAATAAGCTTCAATAAATAAGATTGAAATCATCCAATATGTTGTTAATTACAAAAGAATGATAAGTCTAATTTTTAAAAAGAACAGTTTGGACATTAAACAACAGACTCCTAAATAAATGAGTGAAAAAGAAAAATGCGAGAGCTAGAA
>NW_027985302.1:0-12236 GCF_054177405.1 Leptonychotes weddellii
TCTCCTACACTGTTGGTGGGAATGCAAGCTGGTGCAGCCACTCTGGAAAACAGTATGGAGGTTCCTCAAAAAGTTGAAAATAGAGCTACCATACGACCCAGCAATTGCACTACTGGGTATTTACCACAAAGATACAAATGTAGGGATCCGAAGGGGTACATGCACCCTGATGTTTATAGCAGCAATGTCCACAATAGCGAAACTATGTAAAGAGCCAATATGTCCATTGACAGATGAATGGATAAAGAAGATGTGGTATTTATATACAATGGAATATTATGCAGCTATCAAAAGGAATGAAATCTTGCCATTTGCAACGACATAGATGGAACTGGAGGGTATTATGCTGAGCGAAATAAGTCAATCAGAGAAAGACATGTATCATAGGATTTCACTGATATGAGGCATTCTTAATCTCAGGAAACAAATTGAGGGTTGCTGGAGTGGTGGAGGGTGGGAGGGATGGGTGGCTGGGTGATAGACACTGGGGAGGGTATGTGCTATGGTGAGCGCTGTGAATTGTGTAAGACTGTTGAACATAGACCTGTAGCTCTGAAACAAATAACACATTATATGTTAAAAAAAAAAAAAAAGATAGTAGGAAGGGAAAAATGAAGGGGGGGAAATTGGAGGGGGAGACTAACCCTGAGAGACTATGGACTCAGAAACAAACTGAGGGTTCTAGAGGGGAGGCGGGGGATGGGTTAGCCTGGTGATGGGTTTTAAAGAGGGCACATATTGAATGGAGCATGTAACTATGCAAACAGTGAATCATGGAGCACTACATCAAAAAGTAATGATGTAATGCATGGCGATTAACATAACATAATAAAAAATAAACAAAAAAAGCCCTTTTTTTAAAATGGAAACAAAAAAAATAAAATTTAGAGCCACTTTTATAATAAAATCAGGGGAGCATAATGAGTATGGAAAATCATAATGAAATGCCAATGCAAGTTGAAAGTTCAACTGAAATGATTCTTTATTGCCAAACGTCCCCAATTATTTTAAAATATCATAATTGGCTAATTGGATTTAACACTCAAGATTTTTAAAAAACATATTTATTCAAATCATTTTGTACTTGTAGCTAAAGTGAATTCAGGCATATATATGCTACCTTGATGTTAATTATCCAGTTTTGCCCAATCTGGATGTAGGAAGTTTAATAGTTTATCATGATGTTGACATACAGTCAAACTCTGATCTAGACATTGCAATATAATGTCGAGAACTAGAGGGCTTCTTATCATATCTGAAGACATTTTTTTTACATAAATTTGTATTTGGGAATAATTCTGGATTTGCAGAAAAATTGCAAAATGGGTACAGAGAGTCCCTATATTCTTTACCAGCTTCCCCTGATGGTACCATCTTACTTAGCTATTGTAACATTGTTAAAGTGGAGAGATAAGTTTTGGTATATTGCTATTAACTAAATCTTAGTCTTTATTTGGGTGTCACTGACTTTTCCACTTTATCTGTTCCTGGATCTAATCCAAGGATCCCACACTGCATTTACCTGTCATGTGTCTTTAGTCTTTTCTGGTCTGTATAGTTTTTCAGATTTTTCTTGTTTTTCGTGACCTTGACAGTTTTGAGCAGTATTGTCAGGTATTTTGAAGACTTCTTTCAGTGTGTATTTGTCTGATGTTTCTCACATGTTAGACCAGTGTTATGATGTTTTGGGGTGAATTCCATAGAGGCACTGTGTCCTCATGATATCATATCAGAGGTACATGGGATCAACATGAATTATCAATGGTGCTTTTGACCATGATCACTTGTTTAGGGTGGTAGCTGCTAAGGTTTTTCAGGTGTAATGTCTCTATTTTTCACATTCCATATTCTGTTCTTTGGAAGTGAGTCACTGAGTCCAGCCTACACGAGAAGTGGTGGTGGTGGTTGAATTAAGCTCAGTCCTCTGGAGAGAGAGTATCTATACATGTTGTTTGGAATCCTTCTATAAGGAAGATTTGTTTCTTCTTCTGGAGGAGTTTTAAAAATAAGATTTCGGGCGCCTGGGTGGCTCAGTTGGTTAAGCGACTGCCTTCGGCTCAGGTCATGATCCCGGAGTCCCGGGATCGAGTCCCACATCGGGCTCCCTGCTCGGTGGGGAGTCTGCTTCTCCCTCTAACCCTACCCCCTCTTGCGCTCTCTCTCTCAAAGAAATAAATAAAATCTTTAAAAAAAAATAATAAGATTTCATAAAATCACCTGTGAACTGGTTAAAAGTGACTAAGTCCACACTTAATATTTAAACCTTTTATAATTTAAACATGCTAATTCAGTTTAGAAGTGACAGATGATAAAAATAATGTAGCAGATAGGACTGTTTCCAGATTCTCTTTGTAAGGGGCCTCATGAAACAAATTCTCTAATCTGTTCAATCTTCAGCCTCCAAACTATTTTGAAGCCTGTAAATGTTTTGAAGTTAGTAAATGTTTATTCATTTATAAATCATATGTATGCATTGCTGATCTAATATATTATGTACATTGGGAAATGTGTAAAACTAATTTAAAGAATGTGCTAAAAGTCTACGTATAAATAGAACAGTAATTGCTAATATTTGAATACGTAGTGTGTTGTCAGCATTTTCCTAAATGTTCTTGCATGTTTAATAAACTTGATAGTAGGGGCACCCGGGTGGCTCAGTGGGTTAAGTGTCTGCCTTTGGCTCAGGTCATGATCCCTGGGTCCTGGGATCGAGCCCTGCCATCATCAGGCTCTCTGCTCAGCGGGGAGTCTGCTTCTCCCTCTGCCCCTCCCTTGCTCATGTTCTCTCTCTCTCTCTCTTTCAAATAAATAAACAAAATCTTAAAATAAAAATACCTCGATAGTCACAGCAAACCTATGAAGTCAGAACTATTACTCTTCACTTTTCATATATGAGGAAATTGGGACAAGAAACATTAAGTCCTCTGCCGGAAGTCACAGAACTAGTAAGTGATCAAGATGGGATGGTTCCCAGGCAGGCTGTGTGGGAGCTTTTGCTCTCCCTACTGAACTTTGCAAGATCTTGCATTTCTTTTCCTTCCTCACTTTTTTTTTTTTTTTAGATTTTTAAAATTTATTTATTTGAGAGAGAGAGAGTGAGAGAGAGAGCGCAAGAGGGGGGAGGGTCAGAGGGAGAAGCAGACTCCCCGCCGAGCAGGGAGCCCGATGTGGGACTCGATCCCGGGACTCCGGGATCATGACCTGAGCGGAAGGCAGTCGCTTAACCAACTGAGCCACCCAGGCGCCCTCCTTCCTCACTTTGACAGGGTGCAGGTTCTGCTCTGGGTTTTGTGCAACCCAGGGTTGAGACCATTCCTTTCAAGGGTGTATCCAGGACCTGTGCTGATTTACTTCTATGTGCAACCCAGGGTTGAGACCATTCCTTTCAAGGGTGTATCCAAGGCGTAATTCAGGACCTGTGCTGATTTACTTCTATGTGCCTTTGCTGGTTTGGTCCCATGCTTGTCTGTGCCGCATGGCCCATTGTATCACCAGGGCTCTCGGGGAATGCGGTTTACTCTTTTCTTGTGCCCTTGATGGGGACAGAGTCATAGAAAATTTTGCTTCACTTTCTTACCTCCTGGAAAAGCTCTATCTTGCTGCCGCCCTGTGTCTCTAACGTGAGCCTGTGGGAGGGATGCCTTGTTCATTCATTAGCACCTACCATGTGGCAGTGACCACCAGTTGGTTTTGCACTGTGTGCTGGGAGGAGGGAAGGAATTGCATTACTGCAGTGGCAAGGAAAAAAAAAAAGTCTATCTCGGTTTGGGATGTCAACATGAAAATGCTTTCAGGGAAACTCAGCGCTATGGAGGTTCTTTCTATATCCTGCCTTTAAAATCTCCCAGGCTACAGTTACTTGGATTATTACTGTTGAGTCACTTTATGGCCAGTATTCTATGGGTCACGTAGACTCATATTATCTTTTTTTCTTCTTAAAAAAATGAA
Organism: Leptonychotes weddellii; assembly: GCF_054177405.1. Taxonomy (NCBI): domain Eukaryota; kingdom Metazoa; phylum Chordata; class Mammalia; order Carnivora; family Phocidae; genus Leptonychotes; species Leptonychotes weddellii. The sequence goes on from NW_027985302.1 coordinate 3,949, forward strand.
TGTTGCTTTTGTTTATAAAAGACAAACACAGGGGTGCCTGGGTGGCTCAGTTGGTTAAGCATCTGCCTTTGGCTCAGGTCATGATCTGGGGGTCCTGGGATTGAGCCCTGTGTCAGGAACCCTGCTCAGCGGGGAGTCTGCTTCTCCTTCTCCCTCTGCTCCTCCCCCAACTCATGCTCTTTCTGTCTCTCTCTCAAATGGATAAATAAAATCTTAAAAAAAAAAAAAAACCCAAACATAACCATTGGAGAATATTCAAACATAGAGAAAACATAAAAAAGAGGTTAAAAAATACTTGTAAATTTCTCCCTCTCGAAGATAATTCTTATTATCAATTGGATGCCTTTCTTTTCAGCCTCATTTCTAAATGAGGGAAATATGCGTATATCCATGTACAAATGTGTATGTACATTTATATATATTTTCTAATTTGTAGTAACGTAGATTGTATTTTCTTTTATAAATAATTTGTCAGAACTCTTTTATGTTGATTAATTTTTTAACCTGCTTTTTTTTTAAGTTATAATAATATCTCCTTTCAGTTTTGGTCAAATGCTATCAATTTTCATGTATTTTATTTTTATTGGAATTATAATAAGTTGTCTGCAGTTATGGCCCTGATTTCCTCTTTAATACAAGCACTTACTAGAGAAAAAGATTGTTGGTTTTTTAGATTTAATCTTTTACATGCTTAAAAAATAAACTTTATATTTTAGCATAATTTTAGGCTTACAGAAAAGTTGTGAAGACATCAGGGTTCCTACATGCTCCATACCCAGTTTTCCCATTATTTACATTAGGATGGTGTATCTGTCATAATTAATGAACCAATATTGATATAGATCTAATTAAAGTCTCTAGTTTGTTCAGATTTCCTTAGTTTTACATACTGTCCCTTTTCTGTTCCCAGATCCCACATTAGATTAAGTCATGTTTTTTTAGTTTTTTCTTAGCTTGATCGTTTCTCATGCTTTCCTTGTTTTTAATGACTTTGAAAATTTTGAGGAATATTGATAAGCTATTTTGAAGAATATTTCTCAATTGACTTTTTAAATGTTTAATATTTATTTATTTTTTACAGTTAGGCTGGGCTGATGTGTTATTGGGAGGGAGATTACAGAGATAAAGTACCATTCTCGTCACATCATATCAAGGGTACATACTGTGCATATGGTTTATGTTGATGTTGACCTTAATCACCTGGTTGAAAGTAGTTTTTGTCAGATTTCTCCCTATTAAAGTTACCCCCATACACACACACACACACACACACTTTATACTGTACTCTGTTTTGTTTTTTTTTTAATTGTGGGTTTTTTTTTTTAAGAATGTTTATTTATTTATTTGAGAGAGAGAGAGAGAGCACGAGCAGGGGGAGAGACACAGGGAGAAGCAGACTCCCCACCGAGCAGGGAGCCTGACTCTGGGCTTGATCCCAGGACCCGCAGATCATGATCTGAGCCGAAGGCAGATGCTTAACCTACTGAGCCACGCAGGCACCCTATAGTGTACTCTTTGGAAGGGAGTCACTATACACAGGCCAATGCTTAAATAGTAGGGAGTTACACTTCACCTCATTAAAGGCAGTGCTTCTACATGCCTGGAATTTGGAATTTTCCTATCAAGGAGATTTGCCTCTTATCCTCTACTTATTTATTCAATCATTTATTTATATCAGTGTGGATTTACTGATACTTATCTTATATTATGGGTTATAATCCACTGCTACTTTTTTTTTTCCCCTCAAATTTCCAGCTTTGGTTGTTGGGATCTCTTTCACTGTTCTCTTGCGTCTCTTTGACACCTTATCTCCATTCCTGTGGTTTTGCTGGTTTGTTTGTTAGTGCTTCCTTACTTTCTGGTACCGCAAGATGCTCCAGGCTCACCTTGTATTTTCCCTGCCCCAGTCCTAGAATCAGCTGTTTCTTCCAGTAATCCTGGCCCCTTTCATTGGAGAATGGTATTAGAAAATGAGGCACTGGGGCTAGGTGTACCTAGTTACTCATTGCTATTGAGGTATCCCCACTTGTAGGCTCTCTCAACTGACCTAGCAAGGAAGTACCCGTATATATACCAACTCGGGTGGATATACATTGTTAAAAGATAAAGGGAGGCATATTAACATTTTAAGAGTTTATTTGAGCAAGAATCCATTTGAATCAGGCAGCATCAAGTGGAAGTGACTAGGAACCCTTCACCAACAGGAGCTGGGGAGAGACGTTTGTAGAAAAAAGGTGGAAGCATAGTAAGGCAGTTATTGATTGGCTATCCTTAAAGCCTAGGTGGCTGTTTGCGATTGGCTGTCCTTAGTGTTTTAATTCTGTAATCTTGAGGCATTTATAGGCTTAGCTTTGGTTTGCGTATATAGACCACCACAACATTTGAGCCACATCAGTCTAATGGTCTCGTTTAGTTAATTTAACAACATATATATAAATATTTATAAATGTATCTGTATTAAGCTAAACATGAGTTCACAGCAATGTCTCCGATTTTTATCTATCAGCGTATGGATCTTTGTAGCCTCTTCCTTTTGTTTATCTGTCTCCTCTCCCACAGTGAGAAACCAGCCTTCCACCATCCACCATTTGGTTACTTAATTGTTCGGTTCCAGGATCTGTGGACAGTGGTTTCAGAATTGCTAGTTTATATCCGCATGGGAAACAACTTTATCAACTAGAATGGAGTGCTTGTGGACAGTCCCTTTTGCCTGGGATCTTACAGACACCCCTTATTAACCAAGTTACTTAGACTTGCACCTTTGCCCCCACCCACTTTAGTAATACATGTGTGTAATACAGTCAGATTCTTCTTTTCACATTCTGCTTTCTGTCCTCTAACCCTTGATCTCCTATGTGATTTTTTGTTTTAATTACATACACTAACTTTCACTCTTTGTATACAAAGTTCTTATGGGGTTTGAAAAATGTGTAAAGTGTCCACCATACCAGTGGTATAGAGAATAGTTTCACTGCCCTAAAATATCCCCCTGTGCCTCACCTATTCAACACTCCTTTCCTCCCAGTTCCTGGAGACCACTGATATTTTTATTATAACTGTAGTTTTGCCTCTTCTAGAGTGTCACATAAGTGGAATTACACAGTATATAGTCTTTTCAGACTAGCTTCTTTCACAAAGAAGTATATTTACTTAAGGTTCATCCATGTTTTCGCATGGTTTGATAGCTCATTCCCTTTTATCACTCAAGAGTATCCCATGATTTGGATATAGCATGTTTATCCATTCACTTACTGAAGGATGCCTTCGCTTCTTCTCATTTTTGGTAATTATGTATAAAGCTGCTAGTCAGCGGTCATGTGCTCATTTTGTTTTCAAGTCATTTGGGAACATAGTTGGTACATCATATAGTGAGACTGGTTAGCTTTGTAAGAAATTGCCAAACTATCTTCCAAAGTGGCTGTGCCATTTTGTATTTTGACCAATAATGGATGAGAGTTCTGGTCACTCCATATCTTTGCCAGCAATTGAGATTGTCAGGTAGTCAGATAAGAAAGTGTGATCAGGTATCAATGATTGTTGATATGCTTTTAAAATATATATATTTTGAGATTTTCTTTGTGGCTCTTTAAACATTCTAAATAGTATTCTTTTGTAGACTGCAATTGTAACTCTTAAAATGACATTATTAATTATATTATTTAAATTACCAAGGTCTCATTAATGTTTCGTCTGCTTTCTTATCTGTCACTCAGAGCTTCTGGCTATTTCTTTCAGACCATTTCTTCTGTATCCTAAAATTCTTCCATATCTATTTTAATGATGATTTATATCAAAATTTCATGAAAATATTATTGTATTGTTCCCTACCTGGGTTCATCATTGTTACCCAATATTGATTTTCTGTTTTTTTTTTTTTCTTTCTAATGCTAATTTTCTTTGGAAAGGAAATGAGTCCATTTTGAACAAAACAAAGAACTGTATTTCCTAGCATCCCTTAAACTTTGGGATGGCCCTGTGATAAATATCAGGCTAAAAAACAAAGACCCAAGTCAGCTGGGAGTTTTAGACATTTCTTTCCTAATACATGGACGGTCTCTCCATCCTTACCACTTTTTCTATCTTCCTCCTCTCTGAATGCACACGGGAAGCAGGAAATGGACCAGCTATCCATTACAAACACAGATTTCTTTAATTTCCAGGAAGTTTCTATTTTTCCTGTTCTGAAATTTCACCTTTTGCATATTCTTTTTTACTGTCTTTTGCCATTGCAAGTGTGTGGGAGGGGTGGGAGGGAAAGAGAAGAGAGTGAGTGTGGGAGGGGAGGAGAAGAAGCAGAGGAAGAGACAGAGAAAGAATTTGTTGGGTCTGCCTCCATGTTTTTCTCTTTACATTTCATTCCATTTTAAATTTCCCCTAAGTTCTGCAAGGATTTCATAAGCTTGCCTTCTTCTTCACAGATTTCTTTGTTTGTCATCTCTAATGTACTCTCGGGTAGATAAGAAGTCAGCATCCAAAGCAATTTGTATTTTAGCAGTTGATACCGTGGTAAAGCATGAACCCTAAGAGTGTAACCTCAGGGGATCAGGAAATTGTGTTCCGATCCCAGCTCAGCTACTAGTTCTTTTATCTTGAGCTAAATACCTAACATCTACTGGTTGTTTTCTCACTTGTAAAATGGGTATAAAAATGATACCTCCTAATAGGGTTTGGGGAGCATTAAGTGAGAAACTGCATACAGAGTCCCTAAGGATATACCTGACATGTATCAAGTCCTAAATACACATTTTTGTCCCATATAATAATTCTGTAATTATCAATTTATTATTTTGTTTAGTAGCAATTGGAAGGATAAGAGAATCATAAAGCTTAATACTTCCCAATAAACAGTTCATTCCTTCTGACGAGATCAAATACTAAATACTCCCACTGATTAAAAACACAGTGGTCCAAAACTTATCCATCAATGTTCCTAGTGGCACTATTCACAGTAGCAAAAAGGTGGAAAGCACCCAAATGTCCATCAACAGCTGGATGGATAAACTAAATGTAGTATACACATCACTGGGATATTATTCAGTCTTATAAAGGAGTGAAATTCTGATACATCTACAACCTGGATGAAACTTGAAAATACTATGCTAAGTGAAAGCAACCAGAAACAAAAGGAACACACATGGTAAGATTCTACTTGTATCGATATCTAGATATTCATAGAGACAGAAAGATGAATGGTTGTCAGGGGGCAGGGGCGGATGCCAGGAGAGTAGGGCGTTACTGTTTAATGGGAACAGATTTTTTTTGGCTTGATGAGAAAATTCTGGAGGAACTGGATAGTGGTGATAGTTGCACAACATTGTGACTATATTGAATGCCACTGAGTTTGTAACCTTAGAAAGGGTTAAAATGGTAAATTTTACATTATGTATATTTTACTGTAATAAAAAACCAACAAACCAAAAAACCTCCAAAGCATAGAGTTCTAGTTATCATTTGGATATTTCATTATTCATGTCTGACATTGAATTACCTGCAGGTACTGTCTACGTGAGTTAATCTATCAGGAAACTGACAATATATCAAATGTACCTTGCATTTGATGTCCTCACTATTTCTCCTATCTTTGGAGAGTTATTTGCCACATTTTAAACTAGATAATGTAAGTGTTAGGGATGCAGGGGGTAGTGGGTGGCTCTGAACTATGAAGGAACCCCCTGCTCTCAAAACTCATAAGGTATTCTCAAATTCTCACTTGCAAAAGCTCACCACAAAGGTTATTTTCATTAGGCACTGTGTTTGGCTTTCTTACTTATTTCCACAAGCAGGATTGTTGAGCACTATGCGTTCTAATATACTAGTGTGGATCAAAGTAGGAAATTTTATCCTTAATTAGTATGAAATGAACTTAGCTTGAAACATTGTAAAGCTGCCATGCTATACGTTCCGGGATTTAATCGCATTTTCCCGTGTCTGTAGATGCAGAAATCAGAAATATCACATTAACAGGATTCTGAAACTCAAGTCTACTGGGGTGACAGGGAGATACCCTGCAAGTAATGAACAAAAGGCAATATTCATAAAAATCTTTCCTTAAGATTAGAAGTATGCAAGAGAGAGACGGATAGTTACTCTCAGAGTGTATGGTAATGATTGGAAAAATTAAAAGAAAAAACTCAATCTCATTTTCTTTCAAAATATGTAATGTGAGTCTTTTTTGGGGGGTAAAAGATTTATCCAAATTTACATTTTAGCCATTAGAAATGGTTTCCTATAAATATTATTAAAGGAATGGAAAAGCATCCTATAAACTGGATGGGTCAAGTATTTTGCCAGAAAAGACTCTTTTTAACTCAGTTGAACGATTTGCCAATTCAAGGTCGGGTGGTGAGAGTCAAATTTCTACTTATCTCACTGAATTGGTTCACCTGGCCAGTTTCTTAGGAATTATGCAATATCCAAGTTAAATTCGTACCTTTATTAAAGACTGTGAGTGATGGCAAAAAATACTATGGTAGCACCATTTGCATGTTTGATAAAAAGTGATCTCACACTGATTCACAATCAGGCAGTGAGGATTTTTAATATATAGTACTTTATGTTTCTTTCATTTGGGGGGTAAATCCTGACTTAATTTGGGTCCCTTAGATCTCTAAATTCAATTTATCTACATTATTCAAAAAGACTAAAACGTAAGATGCATAGAAACCTTTTCTCATTAGCAAACAGTCTAGAATGTTTGAGAAAAGATGAAAGGCAGAGTAAACTTCTCTATAAAATACGCTTTGGGGTTTTTGCTGAAGTAAAACCCTTTCTAGGTTCTTGTCAGGTGGAACATGCCTGCTGATCTGAAACTTCCCACTTCTAAATACTGTACATAAATTATGTGATTGGGGAGTTTCCTGGCATTCATTTGATCCAGTCTTTGCATGTAAAATAGTTGCTTTTCAAACTACTGGTTAAACATGCACTGCTAGGTACAAATAATCTTTGAATAACAGGCCTCATAGGGAATCATGGCTAGAAAGCTTTAATTGATGAGAGGCTAGCTACATTTTTTTTTTCTTCAAGAGGACTTAGAAAAATTATGGGCAACAAAGTGCCATTCAAGTGTACAAAGAGCCACAGGCTGACTCATGAACGATTGATTCTCTTGTGGTCTTCTTCCTTGTGTAACTTTAAATAACAAAATGATGAGATGTGTTCATGAGATCTAAAAGCTACTTGCATGGCCCAAGAAGGAGGGCCACAGATTTGTCTGCACTGAAGAGGGTCTTAGATTGATTAGCTGCCTTCTATGGGCATCTTCGATCAATCAACCCAATTTCAATAAGCAAATGGAAGCACTGTGTTGTAACAAAAAAAAAGGAAAAGAAGAACACTGCTATGGGAATCCTAAGTCTGGGTTTCGGAGGCAGCATTGTATTGCTGCTAAGGGCTTAAAATCTAAAGCCAAATGTCCCTGTTTTGAAACTCAACTGTTTCTCCATGGCTCTGTGATCCCTAGTCAAGCTATTTCATATTTCAGAACTCCCACTTCTTTGGCTGTAAAATGGAACTGATGATGAGTCTAGTACTCTACTCTAGAAAAATTAGTATCTCATAGGGTTTTATGAGGAATAAGTGAGTTAATCTATTGAAACTCCTTAGGGTAATGCTATTACAGAGTAAGTACTCATTAGGTATTGTTATTGACGTGACACTCATATCAATTGCTCATGACACTATACTCTTTTACTTGTCTGGCTCTCAGTTTTTCCATCCAGAAAGTGAGAAGCATGAGGTAGATCCCTGGATTCCAACCATATTTTAAGCATGGACCTTTTTCTTTCCTTTTTTTTTTTTTTTTTTACAATTTTATTTATTTATTTGTCAGAGAGAGAGAGCACAAGCAGGGGAAGTGGCAGGCAGAGGGAGAAGCAGTTTCCCCGTCGAGCAAGGAGCCCAATGTGGGACTCGATCCCAGGACCCAGAGATCATGACCTGAGCTGAAGCCAGATGATTAACCGACTGAGCCACCCAGGTGCCCCAGCATGGACCTTTATCTTAAAGGCACACTTGCACACTCATCCAATAAATAAAGCAGTTGACATGCAGGCTACTCTGGCTTTAGCAGAGAAGAAGTCTGAGGGTTCTGATGGCTCCACACATTCCCTATCAACAGCTCACATACGGGTTCTGAAGAACTCTCAGTTCTGTGGAGTGTGGATATGTTTTCAAAGCCCTGATTTTTTAAAAGCATAGGCTTAAATTTAAAGACATAGGCTTGAATTCCACCTCAATGTGAGACAGGAGTCCATCAAAATCCTAAAGGAGAACACAGGCAGCAACCT
>NW_027985303.1:0-1060 GCF_054177405.1 Leptonychotes weddellii
ACACATAGATCCAGTTCTTCCAGCACTATTTGATGAAAATTCTATTCTTTTCTAATTGAATTAACTTGCCATAATGTTTGAAATTTTATTAACCACATATGTGTGGGTGAGTGTCTTGACTTTCTGCTTTATTTCAGTGGTTTATATGTCTATCTTTTCGTCAATACTACTGTATCTCGCTTATGACTTGAAATCAGGTTGTGTGAATCTTCCAATATTTTCTTTTTTTCTGAAATTGTTTTGGTTATCTATATCATTTGCATTTCAAATAAACTTTAAAATTAACTCATTAATTTCTACCAAAAAAGACTGCTGGATTTTGTTTGGTGTTGTGTTATTTCTACCTATTCTGGAAATTCAAATAAATGAAAGAATTAAACAAATATAGTATGTACCTTTTCATATCAAGCTTCTTTAATTCAATACAGTTTTTAAGATAAATTTTTGTAGTTTTCTTGCTTTTTATATCATTTTGGTTTAATTCGCTCATCTTTCATTTGATAAAGTGAAAACATTAATTTTAATTTTTTCTTCTTTTATAATACTGGCACTTAAATGCAAACATTTTGTTTTTAGCAGTGCTTTAAAAACACGTAATTCATTTTTTATTTTTTAAAAATGTCCACAGTGATTTTTACCATGACTCATGAGTTAATTATCATAGAGTTTAATTTTCAAATATTTAAGGACTTTCTAGTTATTTTTTTATTTCTATTTTAGTTCCTTTTATACAGAGACACTATAATATTCTAACCCTTTGAAATTACTGTGACTTACTTTTTATGACTCAGTTATTGTCATTTTAGTGAATGTTTCATGTGCTCTTGATAAATATATATATTCTATAGTTACTGGGTATATTGTTCTATAAATGTCAGTCTGGTTTGATTCATTGATTGTCATTTAAATATTCTATATCCTAAATAAATCTTGTTTCTTTGTCTTGTCAACTATTGAGAGAGGGACATTCAGCTTGAAGATTTTTCTACTTCCCTATTTATTCTATCAGATTTTGCTTCATTTTGAAATTCTTTCATTAGGTACATAATAACTTTATTGT
>NW_027985304.1:0-202 GCF_054177405.1 Leptonychotes weddellii
TGCCCTCCTAAAGGAAAGCATTCAGCCTCAGAGAACAGATGCTGGCACACAGGTTTTGTCTAGTGAGCCTCTGCCATCTTATAAGGCACCTGACTCAGACTTGTCCCTTGCCCATCCTCAAGGACCCAGGTCAAAATGCCTGGGATAAAGAGGTTGCTGGAGGAGATTATGCTAAGTGAAATAAGTCAAACAGAGAAAGCCA
>NW_027985305.1:0-202 GCF_054177405.1 Leptonychotes weddellii
GACTAGTGCCACACACTAGATTTTGTGTGTATTTTGGTCTGTTAGAACAAAGTGCCTCCCAAAATTTTAAAGAAAGAAAAACATATAGGTACAAAATTAAGGGTAAATACGATGAAGGGATGGAATATGATTATAAAGATGAAAATTATAAAAGATTTTATAAAAGGAATTGATAAGAAGTTGCTTAAAAAAAGAAAGAAGA
>NW_027985306.1:0-202 GCF_054177405.1 Leptonychotes weddellii
CTTCTGAAACCCATATTACACTATATGTTAACTAGAATTTAAATAAAAACTTAGAAAAGAAAAAAAAAGGAAGCGCATATGAGCATCTATGACTGCAGTCCTGGAAATTGGTGGAGAACTGCTGTTTGGGGGTGGCTGACAGGAGCCTCCCATCCTGTACTCATCACTCCGAAATGTGGTGGGCAGCGGCCGGAGCAAGAGC
>NW_027985307.1:0-202 GCF_054177405.1 Leptonychotes weddellii
ATTAGATGGGATTGATAAATGAATAGAAGATGAATAAATTAGATGGGATTGATAAAGGAATAGAAGATGAATAAATGGCACTTTACATGTTTTAACTCATTCAATATTCACAACAGGGGCGCCTGGGTGGCTCAGTCGGGTAAGTGTCTGCCTTCAGCTCAGGTCATGATCCCAGGGTCCTGGGATCGAGCCCCACATCAGG
>NW_027985308.1:0-202 GCF_054177405.1 Leptonychotes weddellii
AATGTCCAGTGATTTTCTGGGAGGCCTCACCCTGCAGCTTGCAAGATGGTTGCCTGCCTTTCCATACTTCATCATTAACTACGTTAGCCTGAATGTGTCTCTGTTCCTTACACTTTGCAAGAGACTAACTAATGGAAGTTCTTTATTACATCTTCACTTTAGCTAAAAGCATGCCGGGATGTAGAGGGAGGGAGGGAGGTAG
>NW_027985309.1:0-202 GCF_054177405.1 Leptonychotes weddellii
AAGAAAAAAAAAGAAGAAGAAGGTAGCGGGAGGGGAGGAATGAAGCGGGGGAAATCGGAGGGGTGGACGAACCATGAGAGAAGATGGACTCTGAAAAACAAACTGAGGGTTCTAGAGGGGAGGGGGGTGGGAGGATGGGTTGGCCTGGTGGTGGGTATTGAGGAGGGCACGTTCTGCATGGAGCACTGGGTGTTGTGCACGA
>NW_027985310.1:0-202 GCF_054177405.1 Leptonychotes weddellii
CAATGTCTCCTGTTTTATGTGTGTACCACATGCTCACACCCGTGCATACAAGGGTATATGTCTGAGCAACATATGGAGTGATTTTCCCTCTAGGTGATCCTTCCGCCATCTCCGGAAAACATGAAGAAGGGAACCATTAGGATTTGGAGCTACATTAACCCAAATGAATAATGCTTTCAGCGGCAGGTGATCTTTGCAGACA
>NW_027985311.1:0-202 GCF_054177405.1 Leptonychotes weddellii
AGGGTCTTGGGCCCAGTCCCCCCTGACTCAGCCATCCTCAGTGTCTGGGGCTCTGGGACAGACAGTTACCATCTCTTGCACTGGAACCAGCAATGACATTGGGAAGTATAATTATGTCTCCTGGTATCAACAGCTCCCAGGCATGTCCCCCAAACTCCTGATTTATAGTGTAAGTTCGCGGCCATCAGGGATCCCTGATCGC
>NW_027985312.1:0-202 GCF_054177405.1 Leptonychotes weddellii
TAGTCCCACAATTATAAAGATTGCCATAAACAAAATGAAAGAGAATAGCAGGAGCCAGCTGTGGAGTCTCCTGTTTTCAGGATCGTCCCCCATACTTGGACTTTGTCAAACAGCATGAGTAGCTTGGCTCGCGCCACACCAAGAGAGGGAGCTGGAATGGAAGTGTAAGATTTATCTTAGCCCCTGAGCTAGATATTTTAAA
>NW_027985313.1:0-202 GCF_054177405.1 Leptonychotes weddellii
ACACCATCCATGATGGCATACATTTGCTATGAAATCTTTCCTCACAGCAACCTTCTTTCTGTAAACCTTAACAAACTTAAATCTATATCATTCATTGGGCACACGTGTTGTACTACAAATTGCTCTTTTTCCAAAGGAAATACAAGATCTCCAAGGTCAAGAATAGTTTCCTCTAGCATTTAATTTGTCTCTACTCAATGGT
>NW_027985314.1:0-1060 GCF_054177405.1 Leptonychotes weddellii
ACGCGGAGTCCTGGAGAAGGGCGCCACGGGCCAGGGGGAGGGGGCCAGGCCTCCACGCCCACCCCTCCCTATGGCCAGGCTGCCCAAGCAACTGTCCATACCCAGAGCGACCACCGGCAAGTGGGGGTTTACTGGGAACAGGAGAGGGGCCCAGGGCACACGGGAGACGTCAAGACCCGGCCGAGTGCCTTCCATTCCCGGGCAGGAGTCACGGCCTCCGGACCAGGATGTCTGTGCCCAGCTTGGAGGTTCTGGAGGATGCAGCTCACCTGAGAAGCACTAACAAACTGGCCCCACAACCCAAGCCTGGGGCTTCGGCACCAAGAGGATTCGCATGCCTGAGGGACACAGGTGGGGGCTTCCTGGGGTCCTGTGCTTATTACTGTTTGGTGTGCACGGTCACTGGCTGTGTGTTTTTTCTAACACAATTCCTACTAGAGACACACAGGTATTTAGACCTTCTTGGGCTGCAAGCTGCAGGAACTGTACCCCCCTCCCATCATCCCAAATACAGAATGTGTAAGTGCCTGTTCCGTGCACTGGACAGAGGAGATAGACGGACAGCAGGGCAGACGGTGCGCCAGGACATTCCAGCCCACGACACTCGGGGCGCACCGTCCCAACCACAGCTCCCGAGAAGGCGGGACTTGAGCGGGGTGACCTCACTGAATCAGAAAAAAGGGGCCTTGTATTTCCAACAACTGGATTCTCTGAAATGTTTCTGAACAACCTACGCTAATGTTCAATGATCAACCAAACAAGTCTGGAGTGGAACGTGCCTGAATTGTTGTTTTGTTTTGTTTTTTTTAAGATTTTATTTATTTATTTGAGAGGGAGAGCCCAAGAAGGGGGAGGGTCAGAGGGAGAAGCAGACTCCCCGCTGAGCAGGGAGCCCGACGCGGGATTCGATCCCGGGACTCCAGGATCACGACCCGAGCCGAAGGCAGTCGCTCAACCAACTGAGCCACCCAGGCGCCCTGAATTGCTTTTTAAAAGTCAGATTTTCGGGCGCCTGGGTGGCTCAGTTGGTTAAGCGACTGCCTTCGGCTCAGGTCGTGAT
>NW_027985315.1:0-202 GCF_054177405.1 Leptonychotes weddellii
CTGGGGCGCCTGGGTGGCTCAGTTGGTTAAGCGACTGCTTTCGGCTCAGGTCATGATCCTGGAGTCCCTGGATCGAGTCCCGCATCAGGCTCCCTGCTCGGCAGGGAGCCTGCTTCTCCCTCTGACCCTCCCCCCTCTCATGTGCTCTCTCTCTCTCATTCTCTCTGTCTCAAATAAATAAATAAAATCTTTAAAAAAATAA
>NW_027985316.1:0-202 GCF_054177405.1 Leptonychotes weddellii
ATGGACTCTGAAAAACAAACTGAGGGTTCTAGAGGGGAGGGGGGTGGGAGGATGGGTTGGCCTGGTGGTGGGTATTGAGGAGGGCACATTCTGCATGGAGCACTGGGTGTTGTGCACGAACAATGAATCATGGAACACTTCATCTAGAACTAATGATGTAATGTATGGGGATTAACATAAGAATAAAAAAAAAAAAAAAGAA
>NW_027985317.1:0-202 GCF_054177405.1 Leptonychotes weddellii
AATTCATAGACTGCTCTACCTTTTGAGCCTTCAGTGTGGGAAGACTACCACCAACCCTCCAGGCCCATTGCCCTAGACTAGGCCTCAGGCATTAGCCAGTCTGCCTTCTCTTCCCACCCTGAGTTTTATCCCCCACCTTTGAGGACTCATCTGTGTGTATGTGGAGAACCCAGCAACTCATTAACTGTTCCTCATGTACAGC
>NW_027985318.1:0-202 GCF_054177405.1 Leptonychotes weddellii
AGCCAGCAGCTCTTCCTGAGCTCGGCTGGTGGCAGAGGCTGTGCCCCCAGGGGCTGCTCTTCTCCCATCCCGAGCACGGGGGTATTTTCAACACTGGCTGCACAGGACGGCCTGAGGGCTGCAGTGACCCTCAGAACCACAGGGGCCGAGAGAGCCCCCAGGTCGGCTGGCAGGTGCCCCGCAGGGCAGCCCCCCCCCCCCA
>NW_027985319.1:0-202 GCF_054177405.1 Leptonychotes weddellii
CACGTGTCTGGAGGCCTGGTGTCCGTTTCACCCCCACCACCCCACACCTACTCTGCAAGGATAAAACACGTCGCTTCAATGGGCTTCTGGTTTTGGACCATTAGGAACGATTGTGCGCTGGGAATTAGGCTCCTTGTCAATTCCTGGGAGTCCTTCCGGCTTCTGGGAGTGGTGTGACAATCACAACTGTATGTGACAACGC
>NW_027985320.1:0-202 GCF_054177405.1 Leptonychotes weddellii
CAAGATCTCATTCCTTTTGATGGCTGCATAATATTCCATTGTATATATATACCACATCTTCTTTATCCAGTCATCTGTCGATGGACATGTTGGCTCTTTCCACAGTTTGGCTATTGCCCCACAAAGATTCTTATAAGAGGAAATAGAGATGGTCAAACTAGAAGGTAGGAGATATGACAGAGGAAGCAAGAAGTTAAAATGA
>NW_027985321.1:0-202 GCF_054177405.1 Leptonychotes weddellii
CTTTTTTTTTTTTTTTTAATTTATTTGCGAGAGAGAGAATGAGAGACAGAGAGCATGAGAGGGAGGAGGGTCAGAGGGAGAAGCAGACTCCCTGCCGAGCAGGGAGCCCGATGCGAGACTCGATCCCGGGACTCCAGGATCATGACCTGAGCCGAAGGCAGTCGCTTAACCAACTGAGCCACCCAGGCGCCCTAGATAACTC
>NW_027985322.1:0-202 GCF_054177405.1 Leptonychotes weddellii
GGTGGCGAGCGGAGCTGGGCCCTGACTGAGGGGGGCGTCTTCCCAGTCAGAACGGCTCCGTCTGCCCCGCGGTCATCAGGAATCTCCTCCTCGGTGTGAGGAGCAATCAGACGAGCTCTGGGTCTCCCTCTCACAGCCAAGGTCGCCGATCAACCGACACAGAAAAGTCACCAAAAGGCAGCGAGCTGCAAAAGCCCAGCAC
>NW_027985323.1:0-202 GCF_054177405.1 Leptonychotes weddellii
AGCCAGCAGCTCTTCCTGAGCTCGGCTGGTGGCAGAGGCTGTGCCCCCAGGGGCTGCTCTTCTCCCATCCCGAGCACGGGGGTATTTTCAACACTGGCTGCACAGGACGGCCTGAGGGCTGCAGTGACCCTCAGAACCACAGGGGCCGAGAGAGCCCCCAGGTCGGCTGGCAGGTGCCCCGCAGGGCAGCCCCCCCCCCACA
>NW_027985324.1:0-202 GCF_054177405.1 Leptonychotes weddellii
TTATTGGGGCGCCTGGGTGGCTCAGTCGGTTGAGCGACTGCCTTCGGCTCAGGTCATGATCCCGGAGTCCTGGGATCGAGCCCCACATCGGGTTCCCGGCTCGGCGGGGAGCCTGTTTCTCCCTCTGACCTTCCCCCCTCTCATGCTGTTTCTCTCTCGCTCGCTCTCTAATAAATAAATAAATAAAATCTTTAAAAAAAAA
>NW_027985325.1:0-1060 GCF_054177405.1 Leptonychotes weddellii
ACACATAGATCCAGTTCTTCCAGCACTATTTGATGAAAATTCTATTCTTTTCTAATTGAATTAACTTGCCATAATGTTTGAAATTTTATTAACCACATATGTGTGGGTGAGTGTCTTGACTTTCTGCTTTATTTCAGTGGTTTATATGTCTATCTTTTCGTCAATACTACTGTATCTCACTTATGACTTGAAATCAGGTTGTGTGAATCTTCCAATATTTTCTTTTTTTCTGAAATTGTTTTGGTTATCTATATCATTTGCATTTCAAATAAACTTTAAAATTAACTCATTAATTTCTACCAAAAAAGACTGCTGGATTTTGTTTGGTGTTGTGTTATTTCTACCTATTCTGGAAATTCAAATAAATGAAAGAATTAAACAAATATAGTATGTACCTTTTCATATCAAGCTTCTTTAATTCAATACAGTTTTTAAGATAAATTTTTGTAGTTTTCTTGCTTTTTATATCATTTTGGTTTAATTCGCTCATCTTTCATTTGATGAAGTGAAAACATTAATTTTAATTTTTTCTTCTTTTATAATACTGGCACTTAAATGCAAACATTTTGTTTTTAGCAGTGCTTTAAAAACACGTAATTCATTTTTTATTTTTTAAAAATGTCCACAGTGATTTTTACCATGACTCATGAGTTAATTATCATAGAGTTTAATTTTCAAATATTTAAGGACTTTCTAGTTATTTTTTTATTTCTATTTTAGTTCCTTTTATACAGAGACACTATAATATTCTAACCCTTTGAAATTACTGTGACTTACTTTTTATGACTCAGTTATTGTCATTTTAGTGAATGTTTCATGTGCTCTTGATAAATATATATATTCTATAGTTACTGGGTATATTGTTCTATAAATGTCAGTCTGGTTTGATTCATTGATTGTCATTTAAATATTTTATATCCTAAATAAATCTTGTTTCTTTGTCTTGTCAACTATTGAGAGAGGGACATTCAGCTTGAAGATTTTTCTACTTCCCTATTTATTCTATCAGATTTTGCTTCATTTTGAAATTCTTTCATTAGGTACATAATAACTTTATTGT
>NW_027985326.1:0-202 GCF_054177405.1 Leptonychotes weddellii
GGGCGCCTGGGTGGCTCAGTCGGTTAAGCGACTGCCTTCGGCTCAGGTCATGATCCTGGAGTCCCGGGATCGAGTCCCGCATCGGGCTCCCTGCTCGGCAGCGAGTCTGCTTCTCCCTCTGACCCTCCTCCCTCTCATGCTCTCTGTCTCTCATTGTCTCTCTCGCAAATAAATAAAGTCTTAAAAAAAAAAAAAAAAAAAA
>NW_027985327.1:0-202 GCF_054177405.1 Leptonychotes weddellii
AAGATACAGGGCGCCTGGGTGGCTCAGTTGGTTAAGCGACTGCCTTCGGCTCAGGTCATGATCCTGGAGTCCCGGGATCGAGTCCCGCATCGGGCTCCCTGCTCGGCAGGGAGTCTGCTTCTCCCTCTGACCCTCCTCCCTCTCATGCTCTCTGTCTCTCATTCTCTCTGTCTCAAATAAATAAATAAAATCTTTAAAAAAA
>NW_027985328.1:0-202 GCF_054177405.1 Leptonychotes weddellii
AGATCGGCTCTCCCGTGTGTGCGTGGAGTCCTAAGTGCCATCCACCCAACGCCAAGGAACAAAACTGTAGAGAACGCGTGCCTCAGCAAAGATCGCCCTTCCTGAGCCTGAACTTCATCTATTGTGTGTTTTTGTGAAAGCATGAGAAATGGAACCTAAACGTGACTCGGAGTGAGAAGCAGGCCTGTAAGGAAGGCTGTTG
>NW_027985329.1:0-202 GCF_054177405.1 Leptonychotes weddellii
AAGCTGATCATAAATTGAGGGAGGGAGGGGAAACACACTTCCATCTGGAGGCTGGAAGGAATTATTTTAAAAGATAGAGGAGCACAGGGGGATTGATGAGGATGAAAGCCAGACCCACTATGGAGCTGAACTCAAGGGCCCTCTGAAGGGAGGTGTCCAAACACCTCCAAGCTGCTGTCAGAGCAGCTGGTCTTGTGTACGT
>NW_027985330.1:0-202 GCF_054177405.1 Leptonychotes weddellii
CCACATACCCACCTTGTATTTTATTCCCAAAGTGCTAGTCTTTCTAATTAATTACTAGATGTTACTCCATCTAGGATGCCATCAATTAAAAACGTGCCATTATTTTATACACCTATTAAGAAAAAGTGCCCAAGACAAGGAATCTAATGGGAGACCCCTACATAAAGCTGAGACACCAAAGGGCTATACCTTCCCTACAGAA
>NW_027985331.1:0-202 GCF_054177405.1 Leptonychotes weddellii
CTGAGTCAGATTAAAATAGCCCATAAGTCATTTTGGATCTAGATTTCTAAATGGGCAGTTATTTTCTTTCTTTTTTTTAAATTAACATATAATGTATGATTTGTTTCAGGGGTACAGGTCCGTGATTCATCAGTCTTACACAATTCACAGCGCTCACCATAGCACATACCCTCCCCAAGGTCTATCACCCAGCCACCCCATC
>NW_027985332.1:0-202 GCF_054177405.1 Leptonychotes weddellii
GCCGCAGGGCACCTGGAGGGCTTGCTAAACGCGCAGATTCTCCAGCCTCGCGCGCTGGATTCTGATGCGCGAAGCCTGGCTGGTCCCCAGGGACCCCAGGGGCTAGTAATGATCGGCTGGCTCGGGCACCACTTTTCTCAAAGATGCTGAGGCCTGGGGTCTGCTGAGAAACGGGAGAGACACCACCTGATGCGCTCTTGCA
>NW_027985333.1:0-202 GCF_054177405.1 Leptonychotes weddellii
GATACACACACACACACACACACACACACACGAATATTATTCAGCCATAAAAAAGAATGAAATCTTGCTATTTGCAAAGACATGGATGGAGCTAGAGAGTATAATGCTAAGGGAAATAAGTCAGTCAGAGAAAGACAAATACCATATGATTTCACTCATATGTGGAATTTAAGAAACAAAACAAAGGAGAAAAGGGGGGGAA
>NW_027985334.1:0-202 GCF_054177405.1 Leptonychotes weddellii
ACAAGTTATTGAAAATATTATGTAACTATAAACTTAAATACTATTTAATATGTGAATAATAAGAATAATAAAAAATATTGTCTGCATTTCCAAGGAAATAATTCTAGCAAATAATTTTCAGTGAAGCATTACATATTTTCTCTTTATTCTAGGGGTGCCTGGGCGGCTCAGTCAGTTAAGCGTCCACCTTCGGCTCAGGTCA
>NW_027985335.1:0-202 GCF_054177405.1 Leptonychotes weddellii
GACGTCAATCGGGGAACATTCCCAAACTCCAGTGAACATGGGAGTGCAGACACCTCTGTGAGATCTTGACTCCTGGAGTCGAGAAACGGTTCCATTCTCACCAACTCATTTCCTGTCTTTCTAGGCTAGTTAAAAATCAGATTACTTTTCACATGAGTGTATTTAAAACTATAGATATTCATAACTAATATATATATATATC
>NW_027985336.1:0-1060 GCF_054177405.1 Leptonychotes weddellii
AAAGTACTGAGGGAAAGAAAAAAACTGTCAAACAATCTTGAATTCCATACCTAGAAAATATATCTTGCAAAGGTGAAATAAAGACATTTTCAGGCATAAACAAGTGAAAATTTTTATTACCAACTGAATGTCACCATACACACACAAAAAAAGTTAAGGAAGTCCTTTGGGCAGAAAGAAAATGATACCAGAAAGAAATATGAATGTACACAAAGAAAGAAGAGCACCAGATTTGAAAACTACATGTGTAAATATAAAATTCATTATTATTACTTAACTCTCTTTAAAAGACAGTTCACTCATTAAAGCAAAAGCAACAATACTAAAATGTATGTTGGGATTTACAAAATATGCTGAAATTAAATGTCTGACAATACCACAATGTTCAGAAATAGAAAAATGAAAGTATGCTGTTGTCATAGTCTTAAACTATATGTAAAGTGGTATAATATTTTTTTTACTTTTTTACTGTTGTTAATCACCATATATTACATCATCAGTTTTTTTAATATTTTTTTTTTAAAGATTTTATTTATTTATTTGACAGAGAGAAATAGCGAGAGCAGGAACACAAGCAGGGGGAATGGGAGAGGGAGAAGCAGGCTTCTTGCCGAGCAGGGAGCCCGATGTGGGACTCGATCCCAGAACCCTGGGATCATGACCTGAGCCGAAGGCAGATGCTTAATGACTGAGCCACCCAGGCGCCCTACATCATCAGTTTTTGATGTAGTGTTCCATGATTCATTGTTTATGCGTAACACCCAGTGCTCCATGCAGAACATGCCGTCTTTAATACCCATCACAAGGCTAACCATTCCTCCCACACCCTCTCCCCTCTAGAACCCTCAGTTTGTTTTTCAGAGTCCATCATCTCTCATGGTTCGTCTCCCCCTCAGATTCCCCGCCCTTCATTCTTCCCCTCCTACTATCTTTTTTTTTTTCTTACCATATACTGCATTATTTGTTTCAGAGGTACAGATCTGTGATTCAACAGTCTTGCACAGTTCACAGCGCTCACCATAGCACATACCCTCCCCAATGTCTATCACCCAGCCACCCC
>NW_027985337.1:0-202 GCF_054177405.1 Leptonychotes weddellii
CCGCCCGCTCGGCCATGGGCGCCGCCGGCTCGTGGGCTCTGGGCAGCCTCGGCCTCCCCGCGCCGCGCCTCCCCGCGCCGTCCCGGCCCGCCTGGCTCGGGGCGGCCGCGCTGGGACTGGCCGCCGTGGCGCTGGGGACGGTGGCCTGGCGCCGCGCGCGCCCCAGGCGGCGCCGGCGGCTGCAGCAGGTGGGCACCGTGGC
>NW_027985338.1:0-202 GCF_054177405.1 Leptonychotes weddellii
AACTCATAGACTGCTCTACCTTTTGAGCCTTCAGTGTGGGAAGACTACCACCAACCCTCCAGGCCCATTGCCCTAGACTAGGCCTCAGGCATTAGCCAGTCTGCCTTCTCTTCCCACCCTGAGTTTTATCCCCCACCTTTGAGGACTCATCTGTGTGTATGTGGAGAACCCAGCAACTCATTAACTGTTCCTCATGTACAGC
>NW_027985339.1:0-202 GCF_054177405.1 Leptonychotes weddellii
ACGTTTCCTCAGGCAAGGGAAATAAAAGTAAAAATGAACTATTGGGACTACATTAAAATAACAGGGTTTTGTACAGTGAAGGAAACCATCAACAAAACGGAAAGGCAACCTACTGAATGAGAGAAGATATTTGCAAATGATATATATGATAAGGGGTTAACATCAAAAATATATAAAGAACTATACAACTCAACACCAAAAA
>NW_027985340.1:0-202 GCF_054177405.1 Leptonychotes weddellii
GGCGGGGGGGGGGGGCGGGCAGTTAATACTCCCTTAAGCCAGAAGATCAAGGTTAATGCCAACAGTGATAAGTCATATCAATAATAGGTACTCTTGTTATGATCTGATGAGGATGGTCTTCCTCCCAATAAATTACCCCAGTCTAACCATGATAAAAACGTAAGACAAATCCTAATTGACAGTAATTCTACAAAATACCTGA
>NW_027985341.1:0-202 GCF_054177405.1 Leptonychotes weddellii
AAAGAGGGCACGTTCTGCATGGAGCACTGGGTGTTATGCACAAACAATGAATCATGGAACACTACATCAAAAACTAGTGATATAATGTATGGTGATTAACATAACAATAAAAAAATTTAAAAAAATTCTCTCTCTCCCTCTCCTGTACCACGCGCATCCCACCTTCCGCTCACAGGTGCACGTGCTCTCTCAAAAAAAACAA
>NW_027985342.1:0-202 GCF_054177405.1 Leptonychotes weddellii
GTGCTCTGGTAAGCGCTGTGAATTGTGCAAGACTGTTGAATCTCAGATCTGTACCTCTGAAACAAATAATGCAATATATGTTAAGAAAAAAAAAAGAAGAAGAAGAAGGTAGCGGGAGGGGAAGAATGAAGCGGGGGAAATCGGAGGGGTAGACGAACCATGAGAGACGATGGACTCTGAAAAACAAACTGAGGGTTCTAGA
>NW_027985343.1:0-202 GCF_054177405.1 Leptonychotes weddellii
AGCGAACAGCTATTTCGAGATGTGATAAAATGGTGGCTTCCGTACGTGTGCAAGCCACAGTGGTGGGTCTGAGCGCGCCAGACTGACCCAGCCAGATGCGGGCACGACGCTGCAGACGTCCTTCGTGCCCGCTAGGAAGATGGTGGGTTTATCACGATGAAGCAGAATGATAGGTCAGATTACTGCTTCTAAGAGCCATTTG
>NW_027985344.1:0-202 GCF_054177405.1 Leptonychotes weddellii
ACCAGTTATTGAAAATATTATGTAACTATAAACTTAAATACTATTTAATATGTGAATAATAAGAATAATAAAAAATATTGTCTGCATTTCCAAGGAAATAATTCTAGCAAATAATTTTCAGTGAAGCATTACATATTTTCTCTTTATTCTAGGGGTGCCTGGGCGGCTCAGTCAGTTAAGCGTCCACCTTCGGCTCAGGTCA
>NW_027985345.1:0-202 GCF_054177405.1 Leptonychotes weddellii
ACTTGTATTGATATTGAAGTTCACCAGTTTATCTTTCCAGAGTTAGGACAAAACAAATGTCCCATTCAAGCACTAAAACTGGATAATTTTTTTTTTATTCTTATGTTAATCCCCATACATTACATCATTAGTTCTAGATGAAGTGTTCCATGATTCATTGTTTGTGCATAACACCCAGTGCTCCATGCAGAACGTGCCCGCC
>NW_027985346.1:0-202 GCF_054177405.1 Leptonychotes weddellii
GGACAACGGGAGGATGGGTGCATATGCTCACGGCCCCCAGGATGGGCTGTGCATGGGAAGGCCGGCCCATCAGGTGCCTCTGGGACTGGCACACTCCTCCCCACACCCGCCCCATGCAGATGGGACCCCCGGCTACATGTGAGTTCCAGACAAACAATGAATACGTTTCCAGTTTGAGTATATCCCATGTGAAGCTTGCCAA
>NW_027985347.1:0-1059 GCF_054177405.1 Leptonychotes weddellii
TTTTTTTTTTTTTTGATGGCTGCATAATATTCCATTGTATGTATACACCACATCTTCTTTATCCATTCATCTGTTGATGGACATCTAGGTCTTTCCATAGTTTGGCTATTGTGGACATTGCTACTATAAACATTGGGGTGCATGTTCCCCTTTGGATCACTACATTTGTATCTTTGGAGTAAATACCCAGTAGTGCAATTGCTGGGTCGTAGGGTAGCTCTATTTTCAACTTTCTGAGGAACCTCCATACTGTTTTCCAGAGTGTAGAAGAACATTCCCACGAACAGTGTAGAAGGTTATTTAGTTTTAAGGAAACTAGATCTGACAATATCTTTGAAAAATCTTTGGTTGGATTTTAGATCATACAAAAGATACAGGGTTTTTTTGGGGGGTGCCTGGGTAGCTCAGTTGGTTAAGTATCCGACTCTTGATTTTGACTCAGGTTATGATCTTGAGGTCTTGGGATTGAGCCCCCGTGTTGCACTGTGCGCTCAGCTGGGAGTCTGCTTTTCCCTGTCCCTCTTCCCTTCACCCTACTTGTGCACCCTCTCCCGCTCAAAAAAAAAAAAAAAAGATTCGTTCCTTCTCCCTCTGCCCCTCCCCCCTTAAAAAAGGTTTTTTTGTTTCTGGAATTTGGGTAACTTTGAATATGAATTTTCTAGCAGATTTTATTACTTTCTTTATGATTAACACTGACATAAAGTGACCATCTAGATAAGTCTGAAAAAATATTTCTTGTAAGTATAAAGTAATTCTTCCTAAGAAAGCATTCTGACACAATTGGCAGGTTTTTTCTTAGTGATACATAAAAATGGTGCATCTAACAGTAGCTGGTTTCTTAGAGTCATTGAAATAGAGTATTTTTTTTTGTAGATTCAGGTTATTTTTTAATGCTTGTCATTAAATTGCTTCCATAAAGTAGTTGGAAAAGCCTGATGTAAACATGTAAAATATTCTGTGGGAAAAATACTGACTTTGGAAAAGTTTCTGGGAGGTTTGGATTAGAGGTCAATCAAAAGTTATTAAAGAAAAAAAGAAAAAAATATTGAAAGCTATGAT
>NW_027985348.1:0-202 GCF_054177405.1 Leptonychotes weddellii
ATTTCTTGTAGGGCTGGTTTTGTGTTTGCAAATTCCTTTAGTTTTTGTTTGTCCTGGAAGCTTTTTATCTCTCCTTCAATTTTCAATGACAGCCTAGCTGGATAGAGTATTCTTGGCTGCATATTTTTCTCATTTAGTGCTCTGAATATATCATGCCAGTCCTTTCTGGCCTGCCAGGTCTCTGTGGATAGGTCTGTTGCCA
>NW_027985349.1:0-202 GCF_054177405.1 Leptonychotes weddellii
AGGACTGTTGAATCTCAGATCTGTACCTCTGAGACAAATAATGCAAGATATGTTAAGAAAAAAAAAGAAGAAGAAGAAGGTAGCGGGAGGGGAGGAATGAAGCGGGGGAAATCGGAGGGGTGGACGAACCATGAGAGAAGATGGACTCTGAAAAACAAACTGAGGGTTCTAGAGGGGAGGGGGGTGGGAGGATGGGTTGGCC
>NW_027985350.1:0-202 GCF_054177405.1 Leptonychotes weddellii
GCACCTGGGTGGCTCAGTTGGTTAAGCGACTGCCTTCGGCTCAGGTCATGATCCTGGAGTCCCGGGATCGAGTCCCGCATCGGGCTCCCTGCTCGGCGGGGAGTCTGCTTCTCCCTCTGACCCTCCTCCCTCTCATGCTCTCTGTCTCTCATTCTCTCTCTCTCAAATAAATAAATAAAATCTTTAAAAAAAAAAAAAAGAA
>NW_027985351.1:0-202 GCF_054177405.1 Leptonychotes weddellii
GGGGCGCCTGGGTGGCTCAGTTGGTTAAGCGACTGCCTTCGGCTCAGGTCATGATCCTGGAGTCCCTGGATCAAGTCCCGCATCGGGCTCCCTGCTCGGCGGGGAGTCTGCCTCTCCCTCTGACCCTCCCCCCTCTCATGTGCTCTCTCTCTCTCATTCTCTCTGTCTCAAATAAATAAATAAAATCTTTAAAAAAAAAAAA
>NW_027985352.1:0-202 GCF_054177405.1 Leptonychotes weddellii
GAAAGAGCCGAGATGCCCTTCAACAGATGAATGGATAAAGAAGATGTGGTCCATATATACAATGGAATATTACTCAGCCATCAGAAAAGATGAATACCCAACTTTTACATCAACATGGATGGGACTGGAGGAGATTATGCTAAGTGAAATAAGTCAAGCAGAGAAAGTCAATTATCATATGGTTTCACTTATTTGTGGAACA
>NW_027985353.1:0-202 GCF_054177405.1 Leptonychotes weddellii
GGCCAACGGGAGGATGGGTGCATATGCTCACGGCCCCCAGGATGGGCTGTGCATGGGAAGGCCGGCCCATCAGGTGCCTCTGGGACTGGCACACTCCTCCCCACACCCGCCCCATGCAGATGGGACCCCCGGCTACATGTGAGTTCCAGACAAACAATGAATACGTTTCCAGTTTGAGTATATCCCATGTGAAGCTTGCCAA
>NW_027985354.1:0-202 GCF_054177405.1 Leptonychotes weddellii
TCAAGGGCGCCTGGGTGGCTCAGTTGGTTAAGCGACTGCCTTCGGCTCAGGTCATGATCCCAGGGTCCTGGGATCGAGTCCCACATCGGGTTCCCGGCTCAGCGGGGAGCCTGCTTCTCCCTCTGACCCTCTCCTCTCTCATGCTGTTTCTCTCTCGCTCGCTCTCCAATAAATAAATAAATAAAATCTTTAAAAAAAAAAA
>NW_027985355.1:0-202 GCF_054177405.1 Leptonychotes weddellii
GGGCGCCTGGGTGGCTCAGTTGGTTAAGCGACTGCCTTCGGCTCAGGTCATGATCCTGGAGTCCCGGGATCGAGTCCCGCATCGGGCTCCCTGCTCAGCAGGGAGTCTGCTTCTCCCTCTGACCTTCCTCCTTCTCATGCTCTCTGTCTCTCATTCTCTCTCTCTCAAATAAATAAATAAAATCTTTAAAAAAAAAAAAGAA
>NW_027985356.1:0-202 GCF_054177405.1 Leptonychotes weddellii
GCATTGGGCGCCTGGGTGGCTCAGTTGGTTAAGCGACTGCCTTCAGCTCAGGTCATGATCCCAGGGTCCTGGGATCGAGTCCCGCATCGGGCTCCCTGCTCTGCAGGGAGCCTGCTTCTCCCTCTCCCACTCCCCCTGCTTGTGTTCCCTCTCTCACTGTGTCTCTCTCTGTCAAATAAATAA
Source organism: Leptonychotes weddellii (assembly GCF_054177405.1). NCBI lineage: Eukaryota > Metazoa > Chordata > Mammalia > Carnivora > Phocidae > Leptonychotes > Leptonychotes weddellii. The sequence continues at coordinate 184 of NW_027985356.1, forward strand.
ATAAAATCTTTAAAAAAAA
>NW_027985357.1:0-202 GCF_054177405.1 Leptonychotes weddellii
CTCCTGAAACCCATATTACACTATATGTTAACTAGAATTTAAATAAAAACTTAGAAAAGAAAAAAAAAGGAAGCGCATATGAGCATCTATGACTGCAGTCCTGGAAATTGGTGGAGAACTGCTGTTTGGGGGTGGCTGACAGGAGCCTCCCATCCTGTACTCATCACTCCGAAATGTGGTGGGCAGCGGCCGGAGCAAGAGC
>NW_027985358.1:0-1059 GCF_054177405.1 Leptonychotes weddellii
CCAAAGTGGCTGTACCAACTTGCATTCCCACCAACAGTGTAAGAGGGTTCCCCTTTCTCCACAACCTCTCCAACATTTGTTGTTTCTTTCCCTGTCCATTTTTGCCATTCTAACTGGTGTAAGGTGGTATCTCAATGTGGTTTTGATTTGGATTTCCCTGATGGCTAATGATGATGAACATTTTTTCATGTGTCTGTTAACCATTTGTATCTCTTTTTCAGAGAAGCATCGTTTCATATCTTCTGCCCACTTTTTGACTTGATTATTTGTTTTTTTGGGTGTTGAGTTTGAGAAGTTCTTTATAGATCTTGGATACCAACCCTTTGCCTGTAGTGTCAGTTGCAAATATCTTCTCCCATTCTGTGGGTTGCCTCTTTGTTTTGGCGACTGTTTCCTTTGCTGTGCAGAAAATTCTTATTTTGAAGAAATCCCAAAAGTTCATTTTTGCTTTTGTTTTACTAGCTTTTGGAGATGTATCTTGAAAGAAGTTGCTGTGGCCGATGTCAAAGAGGTTACTGTCTATATTCTCCTCTAGGATTTTGATGGATTCCTGTCTCACATTGAGGTCTTTCATCCATTTTGAGTTTATCTTTGTGTAGGGTGTTAGAGAATGGTCCAGTTTCCTTCTTCTGCATGTGGCTGTCCAATTTTCCCAGCACCATTTATTGAAGAGACTGTCTTTTTTCCATTGCATGTTTTTTCCTGCTTTGTCAGAGATTAGTTGACCATAGAGTTGAGGGTCCATATCTGGGTTCTCTATTCTGTTCCATTGGTCTATATGTCTGTTTTTGTGCCAGTACCATGCTGTCTTGGTGATCACAGCTTTGTAATATAGCTTGACATCAGGCAAAATAATGCCCCCAGCATTGTTTTTCTCTTTCAACATTTCCTTGGCGATTCGGGGTCTTTTTTGATTCCATACAAATTTTAGGATTGTTTGTTCCAACACTTTGAAAAATGTCATTGGAATTTTGATCAGGATGGCATTGAAGATATCGGTTCTGGGTGGCATAGACATTTTAACAATGTTTATTCTTCCGATCCATGAGCATGGAATAT
>NW_027985359.1:0-202 GCF_054177405.1 Leptonychotes weddellii
TGTCCTCCTAAAGGAAAGCATTCAGCCTCAGAGAACAGATGCTGGCACACAGGTTTTGTCTAGTGAGCCTCTGCCATCTTATAAGGCACCTGACTCAGACTTGTCCCTTGCCCATCCTCAAGGACCCAGGTCAAAATGCCTGGGATAAAGAGGTTGCTGGAGGAGATTATGCTAAGTGAAATAAGTCAAACAGAGAAAGACA
>NW_027985360.1:0-202 GCF_054177405.1 Leptonychotes weddellii
GGGCGCCTGGGTGGCTCAGTTGGTTAAGTGACTGCCTTCGGCTCAGGTCATGATCCTGGAGTCCCGGGATCGAGTCCCGCATCGGGCTCCCTGCTCGGCAGGGAGTCTGCTTCTCCCTCTGACCCTCCTCCCTCTCATGCTCTCTGTCTCTCATTCTCTCTGTCTCAAATAAATAAAAATAAAAATCTTTAAAAAAAAAAAA
>NW_027985361.1:0-202 GCF_054177405.1 Leptonychotes weddellii
ATGGAAGATCTGAAGCCACATATTTAATATATGTTAGTCTGTGGCTCTATGACACTAAATATTTACCTATTCTTGCTGTGTTGAGACAGAGTAGAGCTGATGACAGAGTTGGGGAATTGTGGAATGGGAGGCAGCACCCCAAACTGGAGGAACTCTGACATTTATCCCTACAAAATATGTCTAGTAAAGAGTATTTTAAAGG
>NW_027985362.1:0-202 GCF_054177405.1 Leptonychotes weddellii
GGGGCGCCTGGGTGGCTCAGTCGTTAAGCGTCTGCCTTCGGCTCAGGTCATGATCCCAGGGTCCTGGGATCGAGCCCCGCATCGGGCTCCCTGCTCGGCGGGAAGCCTGCTTCTCCCTCTCCCACTCCCCCTGCTTGTGTTCCCTCTCTCGCTGTGTCTCTCTCTGTCAAATAAATAAAATCTTTAAAAAAAAAAAAAAAAA
>NW_027985363.1:0-202 GCF_054177405.1 Leptonychotes weddellii
GAGTAGTGCCACACACTAGATTTTGTGTGTATTTTGGTCTGTTAGAACAAAGTGCCTCCCAAAATTTTAAAGAAAGAAAAACATATAGGTACAAAATTAAGGGTAAATACGATGAAGGGATGGAATATGATTATAAAGATGAAAATTATAAAAGATTTTATAAAAGGAATTGATAAGAAGTTGCTTAAAAAAAGAAAGAAGA
>NW_027985364.1:0-202 GCF_054177405.1 Leptonychotes weddellii
ATGAAGAATTCCTCATATCAGTGAGATCATATGATACATGTCTTTCTCTGTTTGACTTATTTCACTCAACATAATACCCTCCAGTTCCATCCACGTCGTTGCAAATGGCAAGATCTCATTCCTTTTGATGGCTGCATAATATTCTGGTTTTTTTTTTTTTTTTAACTGATATGATTGGTTTATTATTCCACTGTGTTGTAGG
>NW_027985365.1:0-202 GCF_054177405.1 Leptonychotes weddellii
AAAGAGGGCACGTTCTGCATGGAGCACTGGGTGTTATGCACAAACAATGAATCATGGAACACTACATCAAAAACTAGTGATATAATGTATGGTGATTAACATAACAATAAAAAAATTTAAAAAAATTCTCTCTCTCCCTCTCCTGTACCACGCGCATCCCACCTTCCGCTCACAGGTGCACGTGCTCTCTCAAAAAAAAACA
>NW_027985366.1:0-202 GCF_054177405.1 Leptonychotes weddellii
GGGCGCCTGGGTGGCTCAGATGGTTAAGCGTCTGCCTTCGGCTCAGGTCATGATCCCAGGGTCCTGGGATCGAGTCCCACATCGGGCTCCCGGCTCAGCGGGGAGCCTGCTTCTCCCTCTGACCCTCTCCCCTCTCATGCTGTTTCTCTCTCTCGCTCGCTCTCTAAAAAATAAATAAAATCTTTAAAAAAAAAAAAAAGAA
>NW_027985367.1:0-202 GCF_054177405.1 Leptonychotes weddellii
AAGACACAGTGGTGGAATAGATAAAACGAGTTGCAGAATGATACATGCAGGCAGACGACATTTAGGGAAGAACTGTTCCCTGTCACACCTGTCACCTCTGGATAGGCAAACGTGTGCATTGGTGACCGTTCAGAAGTCCAGAGGGACAACACGCACCCTTACCAAAGGTTACTTCTGGGAAGAAGAATGTATGAGGTGAAAA
>NW_027985368.1:0-202 GCF_054177405.1 Leptonychotes weddellii
TGGGGGCGCCTGGGTGGCTCAGTTGGTTAAGCGACTGCCTTCGGCTCAGGTCATGATCCTGGAGTCCCGGGATCGAGTCCCACGTCGGGCTCCCTGCTCAGCAGGGAGTCTGCTTCTCTCTCTGACCCTCCCCCCTCTCATGCTCTCTATCTCATTCTCTCTCTCAAATAAATAAATAAAATCTTTAAAAAAAAAAAAAAAA
>NW_027985369.1:0-1059 GCF_054177405.1 Leptonychotes weddellii
AACACCCCGCCGCCAAGACAGTTCTCTCTGAACTGCAGGAACTGCCCTGGGAAGAGGCTCATCAGACTGTCACACGGGCTCTGTCCTGCACCCCTCCCCAAAGGTGACCTTTTGGGGCAAATTATGTCCTTTCTCGGGAGAAGCTCCTTGGGCGCCCTCTTCGACCACTTTCAAACATCTATTTTCTAGGACAAGCAGAAAATCAGTAACGATAGAGAACATGTGACCACCACCACCAGCCACCCTCACCTAACGGATGTTTACAGAACCACTGCCGAACAACATCCCAAACCATCAGAAAACCAAGCAGGGAGCGCTGCCTAACTCACTCTGGGGCCAGAATGACCGACTGCAAAACCAAACGCATCACCACTACCACCACCAAAACCATGAACCAGTCTTCTATTCTGTTATTTTAATAGAACCAAGCCCTGCCCCTTTGCCAAATAGTTTCCTGTTTACTGTCCTGACCCACGCTGCACATTTTCAAACACTTTTCTCACAAACAGCATTAATGAAGGATTAATTCATTTCCCCACAATCTGTTAACTGTAAATAAAAACCAACATCCTCATATAGATGGCACGGGACGTTGAGTTTTGCTAGAAGCTCCCAACAGCCTGGCAGCCACTTCATCCCCTACTTCCCTCATGGAGATTCAAAATTTCCATCAGCTTAAAAAAAGGCTCTGCCAGGTTTTAGAGTAAACAAACCTGGTTAACTCTGTTGAGCTCAATGTATCTGAGCCTAGGATCTCTTTTCCAAGACATTCCTAGTAAAATCTCAAGGAACAGACTCTGGGAAACAGGCAACCCTACAAGGCAAAGTAGAGAAACCGAGTCCCCAGCCCTGCCCTCACACGCTCAGTCATGGAAACGGCTACACACCAGAACTACCTTCAAAGATCCTGAGGCTAGGCACCCCCGTTTCCAATAAGCCTATGAAACACAAAACAAAACCGCACACCCTCCTCCCATGCGTAGCCTGGATCCCTGAGGAGCCAGCGTGCTGGGGCTGGTCTCCAGGAGACGCAGAGACCCCCCACCCACCCCCAGGGCC
>NW_027985370.1:0-202 GCF_054177405.1 Leptonychotes weddellii
GGGCGCCTGGGTGGCTCAGTTGGTTAAGCGACTGCCTTCGGCTCAGGTCATGATCCTGGAGTCCCTGGATCGAGTCCCGCATCAGGCTCCCTGCTCGGCAGGGAGTCTGCTTCTCCCTCTGACCCTCCCCCCTCTCATGTGCTTGCTCTCTCTCATTCTCTCTCTCTCAAATAAATAAATAAAATCTTAAAAAAAAAAAAAA
>NW_027985371.1:0-202 GCF_054177405.1 Leptonychotes weddellii
CGGGCGCCTGGGTGGCTCAGTTGGTTAAGCGACTGCCTTCGGCTCAGGTCATGATCCTGGAGTCCCAGGATCGAGTCCCGCATCGGGCTCCTTGCTCAGCAGGGAGTCTGCTTCTCCCTCTGACCCTCCCCCCTCTCATGCTCTCTCTCTCTATCTCATTCTCTCTCAAATAAATAAATAAAATCTTTAAAAAAAAAAAAAA
>NW_027985372.1:0-202 GCF_054177405.1 Leptonychotes weddellii
GCAAAGAGTAGAACTTAAATGTTCTCACCAAAAAAGCCCCAATAAATATCTGAGGTGATGGATTTGTTAACTAACTCAATGTGCAAATCCTTCCATAATATGTACATGTACTAAATTATCACATTGTATATTTTAAATATCTTACAATTTTATTTGTCAATTATACCTTAATAAAGCTAAAAAAGATAAAGAATATAATTAA
>NW_027985373.1:0-202 GCF_054177405.1 Leptonychotes weddellii
GGGGCGCCTGGGTGGCTCAGTTGGTTAAGCGACTGCCTTCGGCTCAGGTCATGATCCTGGAGTCCCAGGATCGAGTCCCGCATCGGGCTCCCTGCTCGGCAGGGAGTCTGATTCTCCCTCTGACCCTCCTCCCTCTCATGCTCTCTGTCTCTCATTCTCTCTCTCTCAAATAAATAAATAAAATCTTTAAAAAAAAAAAAAA
>NW_027985374.1:0-202 GCF_054177405.1 Leptonychotes weddellii
TGTAGCTACATTCTGTTATCCAGCACTTCTTTTGACAAATGTTATGGATTGGTAAGCTAGCCATTTACTACCTTTGTAATCTTGGGCTTAACCTCTGTACCTCGGGTTCCCCATGTGTAAAATGGTAATAACTGTACTTTTCTCATAGAGTGGTTGTGTGAATTAAATGAAATAAAACACGCCAACAACAGACACATGAGAA
>NW_027985375.1:0-202 GCF_054177405.1 Leptonychotes weddellii
GCATGGGCGCCTGGGTGGCTCAGTCGGTTAAGCGACTGCCTTCGGCTCAGGTCATGATCCTGGAGTCCCGGGATCGAGTCCCGCATCGGGCTCCCTGCTCGGCAGGGAGTCTGCTTCTCCCTCTGACCCTCCCAACCCTCCTCCCTCTCATGTGCTCTCTCTCTCAGTCTCTCTCTCTCAAATAAATAAATAAAATCTTTAA
>NW_027985376.1:0-202 GCF_054177405.1 Leptonychotes weddellii
AATTTTTTTTTTATTCTTATGTTAATCCCCATACATTACATCATTAGTTCTAGATGAAGTGTTCCATGATTCATTGTTCGTGCATAACACCCAGTGCTCCATGCAGAACGTGCCCTCCTCAATACCCACCACCAGTCCAACCCATGCTCCCACCCCCCTCCCCTCTAGAACCCTCAGTTTGTTTTTCAGAGTCCATCGTCTC
>NW_027985377.1:0-202 GCF_054177405.1 Leptonychotes weddellii
AGAGAGAATCTTAAGCAGGCTCCACACCCCATGCCGCTCAATCTCATGACCCTGAGATCATGACCTGAACCGAAATCAAGAGTTGGACGCTTAACCGACTGAGCCACCCAGGTGCCCCCTCAGCAAAATTACTTAATATACATCTAGGACTTACTCATATTTTGCTAAGCTTATTCTTAGCATTTTAAAAGGTTTTTTTGAT
>NW_027985378.1:0-202 GCF_054177405.1 Leptonychotes weddellii
CTCCTCCTCTCCTCTCCTCTCCTGGGCTCACCTCCTCTGGTTGGAAACCCCAAGGCAGGGATGAGCCCACCTTTGCAGGCTTTGTGGAGAAGACCAGCTTCAAAGGACATTCTGTGGAATGGAAAGTGCTATCAACAGCAAAAATTACAAAAATAAGGCTTTCTACTCTGAAACACTTATGATGGCTCAACTCATAGCTATA
>NW_027985379.1:0-202 GCF_054177405.1 Leptonychotes weddellii
CTCCTCCTCTCCTCTCCTCTCCTGGGCTCACCTCCTCTGGTTGGAAACCCCAAGGCAGGGATGAGCCCACCTTTGCAGGCTTTGTGGAGAAGACCAACTTCAAAGGACATTCTGTGGAATGGAAAGTGCTATCAACAGCAAAAATTACAAAAATAAGGCTTTCTACTCTGAAACACTTATGATGGCTCAACTCATAGCTGTA
>NW_027985380.1:0-1059 GCF_054177405.1 Leptonychotes weddellii
CTCTGGTAAGCACTGTGAATTGTGCAAGACTGTTGAATCTCAGATCTGTACCTCTGAAACAAATAATGCAATATATGTTAAGAAAAAAAAAGAAGAAGAAGAAGAAGGTAGCGGGAGGGGAAGAATGAAGCGGGGGAAATTGGAGGGTAGACGAACCATGAGAGATGATGGACTCTGAAAAACAAACAGGGTTCTAGAGGGGAGGGGGGCGGGAGGATGGGTTAGCCTGGTGGTGGGTATTGAGGAGGGCACATTCTGCATGGAGCACTGGGTGTTATGCACAAACAATGAATCATGGAACACTTCATCTAAAACTAATGATGTAATGTATGGGGATTAACATAAGAATAAAAAAAATACCATATAGTCCTTTTTAAATAGGGTTTCTTTTTTGCTTTTAGTTTTTTGTTTTGCTAATGTGAGCTCTGAAAACTAGTTTGAATTGGTCTAGTCCAGAGATGTATTTCTGGGCCAGACAAAATACAAACATTCAATAAATACCTGTTGAAGCTTGGGTCACGAGGGGGGGTATCAGGCCAGGAAGACAAGAGTTTAAGGGTCAGGTGAGACCTCAGATGTGGCCAGAAATCTCTGCAAAGCCCATTGCCTGTCCTAACCTCAGCCCTGGGGAAAAACAGCTAGGCTGTTCCCCTTCCTGTGGGGCTGCTGACGTGACAATCCCGTGACGGACAGGACCAGCCTCCAAGTGCCCACACCCTGTGTGTCTGCCCGTCCTGTGGGCACCGAGGTCCCTCCCTATGCACTGCTAGAGCCAGAGAGAGGAGACGCCATGAGCCCCACCCTGACGGCCCTGCTCTGTCTCGGTGAGATCTGAGGACGGGAGAGGACGCCCTATTCTCGGAGGGACCCGCCCCACAGCCAGGCCCTGGTCTGTCAGAGACCCCAGACTCAGGAGGCTCACGGGAGGAGGGGTTCTGCTCAGGATTCGGGGCAAACCTCTCACAGGAACTCTCTTCCAGGGCTGAGTGTGGGCCCCAGGACCCGAGTGCAGGCAGGTGAGTCTGTCCCCAGGGGTCCCAGTCCCACCTCCTCACTGGG
>NW_027985381.1:0-202 GCF_054177405.1 Leptonychotes weddellii
GCGCCTGGGTGGCTCAGATGGTTAAGCGTCTGCCTTCGGCTCAGGTCATGATCCCAGCGTCCTGGGATCGAGCCCCGCATCGGGCTCCCTGCTCAACGGGGAGCCTGCTTCTCCCTCTCCCTCTGCCTCTCTCCCTGCTCATGCTCTCTCTCTCTCTGTATCTCTGTGTCTCAAATGAATAAATAAAATCTTTAAAAAAAAA
>NW_027985382.1:0-202 GCF_054177405.1 Leptonychotes weddellii
ACTCTGAAAAACAAACTGAGGGTTCTAGAGGGGAGGGGGGTGGGAGGATGGGTTGGCCTGGTGGTGGGTATTGAGGAGGGCACGTTCTGCATGGAGCACTGGGTGTTGTGCACGAACAATGAATCATGGAACACTTCATCTAGAACTAATGATGTAATGTATGGGGATTAACATAAGAATAAAAAAAAAAAAAAGAAAAAAA
>NW_027985383.1:0-202 GCF_054177405.1 Leptonychotes weddellii
GTTTTCAGCTTGCAGATAAAAGATCATGAGACTTCTTGTCCTCTAAAATTGTGTGAGCCAGTTCCTCATAATAAATTAATCTCTCTCTCTCTCTCTCTCTCTGTGTGTCTCTCCCCAACTCCCAGGTTCTGTTTCACTGGAGAACACTGACAGATGCCATATGTCTCATTCATTATTCAATTTCTTTTTTTTTTTTTTTAAA
>NW_027985384.1:0-202 GCF_054177405.1 Leptonychotes weddellii
GGTGGCTCAGTTGGTTAAGCGACTGCCTTCGGCTCAGGTCATGATCCTGGAGTCCCTGGATCGAGTCCCGCATCGGGCTTCCTGCTCGGCAGGGAGTCTGCTTCGTCCTCAGACCCTATCCCCTCTCAGATGTTCTCTCTCTCTCATTCTCTCTCTCTCAAATAAATAAATAAAATCTTTAAAAAAAAAAAAAAAAAAAGAA
>NW_027985385.1:0-202 GCF_054177405.1 Leptonychotes weddellii
GCCTCGGATTCACTTCTCCGCACGTCCTACCTTCCAGAAAGTGGTCGCTTTTCTGTTCAGAGAGTTGTTGCTATTCCTTTCTTCGATCTCCTGTTGAGTTTGTAGGTGTTCAGAATGGTTTGATCCCTATCCAGCTGAATTCCTGAGAGGAGACGAAATCCAGGTCTCCTACTCCTCCGCCATCTTGCTCCGCCCCCTAGAA
>NW_027985386.1:0-202 GCF_054177405.1 Leptonychotes weddellii
CCCGATGCGGGACTCGATCCCGGGACTCCAGGATCATGACCTGGGCCGAAGGCAGTTGCTCAACCAACTGAGCCACCCAGGCGCCCTAAATGAAATAAATCTTAAAAAAGATTTTTTTTTTTTTAAAGATTTTATTTATTTATTTGAGACAGAGAGAATGAGAGAGAGAGAGCACATGAGAGGGGGGAGGGTCAGAGGGAGA
>NW_027985387.1:0-202 GCF_054177405.1 Leptonychotes weddellii
TATGGGCGCCTGGGTGGCTCAGTTGGTTAAGCGACTGCCTTCGGCTCAGGTCATGATCCTGGAGTCCCGGGATCGAGTCCCGCATCGGGCTCCCTGCTCGGCAGGGAGTCTGCTTCTCCCTCTGACCCTCCTCCCTCTCATGCTCTCTGTCTCTCATTCTCTCTGTCTCAAATAAATAAATAAAATCTTTAAAAAAAAATAA
>NW_027985388.1:0-202 GCF_054177405.1 Leptonychotes weddellii
CAGATATGAGGCTCAGTCCCAAGACCCTGGGATCATGACCTGAGATAAAAGCAGACTCTCTCCTTTTTTAAAAATTTTTTTATTGTTATGTTAATCACCATACATTACATCATTAGTTTTTGATGTAGTGTTCCATGATTCATTGTTTGTGCATAACACCCAGTGCTCCATGCAGAACGTGCCCTCTTTAATACCCATCGCC
>NW_027985389.1:0-202 GCF_054177405.1 Leptonychotes weddellii
CCCGCCGTCTATCCTCCCGAATATCGCCTCGGATTCACTTCTCCGCACGTCCTACCTTCCAGAAAGTGGTCGCTTTTCTGATGAGAGAGTTGTTGCTATTCTTTTCTTCGATCTCCTGTTGAGTTTGTAGGTGTTCAGAATGGTTTGATCCCTATCCAGCTGAATTCCTGAGAGGAGACGAAATCCAGGTCTCCTACTCCTC
>NW_027985390.1:0-202 GCF_054177405.1 Leptonychotes weddellii
AGACTTGGCTTCTTTCTCTCCTGCTTCATCGGAGGCTGGACTCTCCTCATTTTTAGTTTCTCCGTTTTCTGCAGGTAAGTCTTCTTTCGTTTCTTGGTTAGCCACTTCAGCCTGTTTTCCCTTTGCTCCCCTTTTCCCCTTTGTTTGCACTTTTCTGTCTGAAGATTTATCCTTTCCTGCCGCCTTTTTTGGCTTCGTTTCC
>NW_027985391.1:0-1059 GCF_054177405.1 Leptonychotes weddellii
TGGGGTCAGAGGTGGTAAATGCTTGTGGTTACTGCTATTGAGCGTGGGGCTGTGGTGGTCTGGGGAGGGCTCTGGACCACCTCAGATACATAAGCATTATAGAAAGTTTAGAAAATGCAAATAAACAAAAATAAAAAAATAAGAGTCATTCACCATCTCATATTTTGGTGTATATTCTTCCAGTCTTCTTCCTTCGTATATAGAAACACTTTTTTAGTAGAAATGAGTTCAAGGAGAAATGTTCTAGCATAAGTTGTCTTTTTCATTCAGCAATATAAGAGAAATGTTTTTCTGTGCAATAATGCATACTTAACATAATACCATTTTAAAATTTTTAATTAAGTAAAACATACATTCAGTAAGTACACAAATCTTACATGAACAGCCCAATGAATGTTTACATGTTTATGCACCTGTAATCACATTTAGATTAGGACATAAGATATTCCCAGCACCCTAATAGGCTCCCTCATGTCCTCATGCCTCTGTGAAAACTGAACTCCTCCTTTTATGAACTTAGAAGTAAATTTCTGTACCTAAAAGCAGTTTCAGGAATTGGGAAAAGTCCATTAAATCCTAAGAGCAATAAATTCTGAGTGGCAGATGCCTGCAAGCAGATTCCATGGGCCATCCCAATTCAGACCTGGCCAACCACAAAAGTCACAGGAATGTTAAATATGACAAGCAATTTGAACATCCCACTCTCTAAATCGCAAACCTGCTTTCCCAGTGTTTTGACACAACTTAAAAAACTCAACTAAACTTTGCTCAGGAAGTCTCTCCTCTGAGCACTCCCTACTGGAGTTAACTCTGAATGAAGCACTTCCTTTCTTTACCTCTAACTGGTCTCAAGGTTTACTTTTAGCCTCTCTTTCCATCAGTAACTATTATTCTGACTTCTAAAACCATAGATTAATTTTGCCTGCTCCCTTATACAAATGGAATCATCCCGTCTGTACTCTTTTGTGTCTGACTTCTTTCTCTCAAAATAATGCCTGTGAGATTTATCCATGTCATTGTATCTGTATCAATAGTTCATTCTTCTTCATTGCTATGTAG
>NW_027985392.1:0-202 GCF_054177405.1 Leptonychotes weddellii
AATCATGTTTGTGTCATTAGTGAAACTGGAAAAGCAAAATACAAAGCCTAAGATGAGAGTTCAAGTTGAGTTTGGAAGCATCTGGAGTCCCATTGAAATCATCAGTAGAATGTTCTAGTTCTGTGGCCAGCTGCTTAGTAGAGCTTTATTGCATGTTTCCTCTCAGAATTTTATCCATTTTGTATTTTAGAAATGCCCGTTG
>NW_027985393.1:0-202 GCF_054177405.1 Leptonychotes weddellii
GGTTAGCCTGGTGGTGGGTATTGAGGAGGGCACGTTCTGCATGGAGCACTGGGTGTTATGCACAAACAATGAATCATGGAACACTACATCTAAAACTAATGATGTAATGTATGGGGATTAACATAAGAATAAAAAAAAGTTATGCTTATTTTTTATTTTTATTAAAAAAATTTTTAATTTGAATTCCAGTGTAATTAACATA
>NW_027985394.1:0-202 GCF_054177405.1 Leptonychotes weddellii
TGAAAAACAAACTGAGGGTTCTAGAGGGGAGGGGGGTGGGAGGATGGGTTGGCCTGGTGGTGGGTATTGAGGAGGGCACGTTCTGCATGGAGCACTGGGTGTTGTGCACGAACAATGAATCATGGAACACTTCATCTAGAACTAATGATGTAATGTATGGGGATTAACATAAGAATAAAAAAAAATTAAAATTAAAAAAAAA
>NW_027985395.1:0-202 GCF_054177405.1 Leptonychotes weddellii
ATCTATTTTATTTCCTATTGGCTTTTAAAGTGCTCCTCTTTGTTTTATTTTTAGTAGTTGCTACAGATTTTCTAGAATTCACAGTTTATCACAGTGCAACTTCAGATATTATACCCATTCACATACATTAAATAAACCTCATAATACAATGATTTTCATCTTCCCACTCATTCCTGGTGTTATCATGCATTTTACTTACATA
>NW_027985396.1:0-202 GCF_054177405.1 Leptonychotes weddellii
AGGGGGCAAGGGAATCAGGAGGATAAGAGAAGGAGGAGGGGGAGGAGGAGAGACAGTAAAGGGACCATGACAAGGAGGGAGATGGGGAAGGGGACAGAGAGAGGGAGCGATAGGCAGACACCAGCAACCACAGGGAGGACAGACAGAGGGCCGTGGACAGAGGACAGCAGTCAAGCTGTGCCTAGAAGGCAGTCTCCAGCGG
>NW_027985397.1:0-202 GCF_054177405.1 Leptonychotes weddellii
ATGAATCTCAAAAGGATTATGCTGAGTGAGAGGAGCCAATCACAAAACACTACATACTGTATGATTTCATTTATACGACGTGGTGGAAAAGGCAAAACTATAGGGACAAAAATGAGGCTGGTGGCTGCCAGGGGCTGATGGTGGGAAAAGGGGATTGACTGCAAACAAAAATGTTCTATATCTCAAATGTGGTGGTGGTTAC
>NW_027985398.1:0-202 GCF_054177405.1 Leptonychotes weddellii
CTGGGTGGCTCAGTTGGTTGGGCGACTGCCTTCGGCTCAGGTCATGATCCTGGAGTCCCGGGATCGAGTCCCGCATCGGGCTCCCTGCTCGGCAGGGAGTCTGCTTCTCCCTCTGACCCTCCTCCCTCTCATGCTCTCTGTCTCTCATTCTCTCTCTCTCAAATAAATAAATAAAATCTTTAAAAAAAAAAAAAAAAAAGAA
>NW_027985399.1:0-202 GCF_054177405.1 Leptonychotes weddellii
GATGGACTCTGAAAAACAAACTGAGGGTTCTAGAGGGGAGGGGGGTGGGAGGATGGGTTGGCCTGGTGGTGGGTATTGAGGAGGGCACGTTCTGCATGGAGCACTGGGTGTTGTGCACGAACAATGAATCATGGAACACTTCATCTAGAACTAATGATGTAATGTATGGGGATTAACATAAGAATAAAAAATAAATAATAAA
>NW_027985400.1:0-202 GCF_054177405.1 Leptonychotes weddellii
ATGTGCGTGGCGTGCGTGGGGTCTGTGTGTGCGTGCACACGCGGGGGCCTCGGTGCCCCTTCCGGTCCCAGCGTTGGCCTCTGATGACCGCAGGCGCCGCTGGGTGTGGGACGCGCTGAGCACCTGCCCGCCCCGGGGCTCTCAGCTTGCCGGGAGCTGCGTGTGCGGCCCCCTGGATGAAGGTTCCGGGCAGAGATGGGCC
>NW_027985401.1:0-202 GCF_054177405.1 Leptonychotes weddellii
GGGCGCCTGGGTGGCTCAGTTGGTTGAGCGACTGCCTTCGGCTCAGGTCATGATCCCGGGGTCCTGGGATCGAGTCCCACATCGGGCTCCCGGCTCGGCGGGGAGCCTGCTTCTCCCTCTGACTCTCTCCTCTCTCATGCTGTTTCTCTCTCACTCGCTCTCTAATAAATAAATAAATAAAATCTTTAAAAAAAAAAAAAAA
>NW_027985402.1:0-1059 GCF_054177405.1 Leptonychotes weddellii
ACGCGGAGTCCTGGAGAAGGGCGCCACGGGCCAGGGGGAGGGGGCCAGGCCTCCACGCCCACCCCTCCCTATGGCCAGGCTGCCCAAGCAACTGTCCATACCCAGAGCGACCACCGGCAAGTGGGGGTTTACTGGGAACAGGAGAGGGGCCCAGGGCACACGGGAGACGTCAAGACCCGGCCGAGTGCCTTCCATTCCCAGGCAGGAGTCACGGCCTCCGGACCAGGATGTCTGTGCCCAGCTTGGAGGTTCTGGAGGATGCAGCTCACCTGAGAAGCACTAACAAACTGGCCCCACAACCCAAGCCTGGGGCTTCGGCACCAAGAGGATTCGCATGCCTGAGGGACACAGGTGGGGGCTTCCTGGGGTCCTGTGCTTATTACTGTTTGGTGTGCACGGTCACTGGCTGTGTGTTTTTTCTAACACAATTCCTACTAGAGACACACAGGTATTTAGACCTTCTTGGGCTGCAAGCTGCAGGAACTGTACCCCCCTCCCATCATCCCAAATACGGAATGTGTAAGTGCCTGTTCCGTGCGCTGGACAGAGGAGACAGACGGACAGCAGGGCAGACGGTGCGCCAGGACATTCCAGCCCACGACACTCGGGGCGCACCGTCCCAACCACAGCTCCCGAGAAGGCGGGACTTGAGCGGGGTGACCTCACTGAATCAGAAAAAAGGGGCCTTGTATTTCCAACAACTGGATTCTCTGAAATGTTTCTGAACAACCTACGCTAATGTTCAATGATCAACCAAACAAGTCTGGAGTGGAACGTGCCTGAATTGTTGTTTGTTTTTTTTTTTTTAAGATTTTATTTATTTATTTGAGAGAGAGAGCCCAAGAAGGGGGAGGGTCAGAGGGAGAAGCAGACTCCCCGCTAAGCAGGGAGCCCGACGCGGGATTCGATCCCGGGACTCCAGGATCACGACCCGAGCCGAAGGCAGTCGCTCAACCAACTGAGCCACCCAGGCGCCCTGAATTGCTTTTTAAAAGTCAGATTTTCGGGCGCCTGGGTGGCTCAGTTGGTTAAGCGACTGCCTTCGGCTCAGGTCGTGAT
>NW_027985403.1:0-202 GCF_054177405.1 Leptonychotes weddellii
CCGAGCCTGGTGATGGGTATTAAAGAGGGCACATATTGAATGGAGCACTGGGTGTTATATGCAAACAATGAATCATGGAACACTACATCAAAAACTAATGATGTAATGTATGGTGATTAACATAACATCATAAAAAAAAAACAGATAAACAAAAAATATCTCCAATCACTTGGAAACTAAACAACACATGGATCAAAGAGGA
>NW_027985404.1:0-202 GCF_054177405.1 Leptonychotes weddellii
AGTGGTACCAGTCTGTGAAATTAGTTACTAGTCATGATGAGATAAGTCCAGAAACTGAGAGTGAGCATACAAATACTCCTAAAGCAATCTGACAGAGTACTTTTATGTCCACTCAATCTGATAATAAAAATTTGAGTTTTCGGATTTTGTATGTCTTTATTTCATTTTTCCTAGTAACTTAGTTTTCTTATGTTTTACAAAA
>NW_027985405.1:0-202 GCF_054177405.1 Leptonychotes weddellii
AAATTTTTTAAGATTTTATTTATTTATTTGACAGAGAGAGAGCTAGAGAGAGAACTAGAGAGAGCACAAGTGGGGTGAAGGGCAGAGGGAGAAGCAGGCTCCCCGCTGTGCAGGGAGCCCCATGGGGGACTCGATCCTGGGACTCCAGAATCATGACCTGAGCCGAAGGCAGATGCTTAACTGACTGAGCCACCCAGGCACC
>NW_027985406.1:0-202 GCF_054177405.1 Leptonychotes weddellii
ATTATAGACTCCCAAGGCCAACATGCTAGTGGAGCAGAACCTGAGACCACTACCTCAGCCCGTGGGCTCACACCGGGTACAGAGGGGCAATTCTGTGTTCATGGACATGGATTCAAAGGGTGGAAGAGCTCGACCAAGGGTGATAGAGACTAAATTGCAGTTAAATTAGTGTTTAAGTGAAAAATGCATATTGTTCCACATC
>NW_027985407.1:0-202 GCF_054177405.1 Leptonychotes weddellii
GCGCCTGGGTGGCTCAGATGGTTAAGCGTCTGCCTTCGGCTCAGGTCATGATCTCAGGGTCCTGGGATCGAGTCCCGCATCGGGTTCCCTGCTCAGTGCAGAGCCTGCTTCTCCCTCTCCCTCTGCCACTCCCTCTGCTTGTGCTCTTCTGTCTATCTCTCTGTCAAATAAATAAATAAAATCTTAAAAAAAAAAAAAAGAA
>NW_027985408.1:0-202 GCF_054177405.1 Leptonychotes weddellii
ATGTATCTTAGCTTCATAAAAGATGACAACTTATGGGGTGCCTGGGTGGCTCAGTCGGTTAAGTGTCTGCCTTCAGCTCAGGTAATGATCCCAGCATTCTGGGATTGAGCCCCATGTTGGGCTCTCTGCTCAATGGGGAGTCTGCTTCCCCATCTGCCTCTCCCACTCCCCCCTGCTTATGCTCTCTCTCTTGTTCTGCGCA
>NW_027985409.1:0-202 GCF_054177405.1 Leptonychotes weddellii
GGGCGCCTGGGTGGCTCAGTTGGTTAAGCGACTGCCTTCGGCTCAGGTCATGATCCTGGAGTCCCTGGATCGAGTCCCGCATCGGGCTCCCTGCTCGGCAGGGAGTCTGCTTCTCCCTCTGACCCTCCCCCCTCTCATGTGCTCTCTCTCATTCTCTCTCTCTCTCAAATAAATAAATAAAATCTTTAAAAAAAAAAAATGA
>NW_027985410.1:0-202 GCF_054177405.1 Leptonychotes weddellii
GGGCGCCTGGGTGGCTCAGTCGGTTAAGCGACTGCCTTCGGCTCAGGTCATGATCCCAGGGTCCTGGGATCGAGTCCCACATCAGGCTCCCTGCTCTGCAGGGAGCCTGCTTCTCCCTCTCCCACTCCCCTTGCTTGTGTTCCCTCTCTCGCTGTGTCCCTCCGTCAAATAAATAAATAAAATCTTAAAAAAAAAAAAAAAA
>NW_027985411.1:0-202 GCF_054177405.1 Leptonychotes weddellii
GGGCGCCTGGGTGGCTCAGTTGGTTAAGCGACTGCCTTCGGCTCAGGTCATGATCCTGGAGTCCCTGGATCGAGTCCCGCATCGGGCTCCCTGCTCAGCAGGGAGTCTGCTTCTCCCTCTGACCCTCCCCCCTCTCATGTGCTCTCTGTCTCTCTCATTCTCTCTGTCTCAAATAAATAAATAAAATCTTTAAAAAAAAAAA
>NW_027985412.1:0-202 GCF_054177405.1 Leptonychotes weddellii
CAAATATATGCATTTGTCCTTCTCTGCTTAATTATTGTAACTAAGGTTATTGGTCTTTAGCAAAATGGTGGATTAAAGGAAGCTTGGCCAAAACCTAGAGACTTTTCAGGCCATAGGAGCCAAATCAGGTGAGAAATAAGCCCTACGCTCAGGAGAAGGCAGAAACCATTCTGTCTGCATCTGAGAATCCAGCACATGAGTG
>NW_027985413.1:0-12235 GCF_054177405.1 Leptonychotes weddellii
ACTTTGCCTGTCTTATTTTATTCTCTCAGCCCTGCCCTATGTACTATTATTTCCCCCATTTTAATGAGGAATCAAAAAGCTAGACAGGTTAAGGAACTTGATCAAGGTCATATACCTCATTTATTTAACAGTCTCATCTTGGAAGTATGGGTTGATTAAGTATCTCTCAAGGTCATGTATAAGTAGCAATTTATTAGAAATTATTTTTGGACATCAGATTTAAAAAGCTAAAAATTTCTTGTTGCATAACCTTGTTGCATAAATTGTTGATTCTCAGACTTTTCATGATTTAATCTGCCTGCTGAGAAATCATTTTTCCTATTGCAAAGGTTCATAATATGTGCAGATTTCAGAGCTTGGCGTGAGTGCCCTGTAAGATGCTTATTGACTGAACCATAGAAAATTCTGTGTTATTAAAGAAAAATTAAGTGAGGTCTTATGTGAATAAGTCTCATGTGAGTTGCTGAAGTAGGGGCTGTTGCTTGTTGGTACTTTTTAGCTCTCTGTATAGGTCATGTCTATGTTCTGGCAGATGGCAAGAAAAGGAATAAAGAGAGAATGTATGCACAGGCAGATAATTTGTCAAACAACTTCCTCTAAGCATAAAAAGGTAATTAATTAAATTATATCAGGTGTCCTGCATGTAATATGAGGACTTCATTAAAAGTAATAATTCTTTGATTAGCTTCCCCTCTAAAGAGAATGTTTTGTAGACGAAATGCAGGACATTTCCTGGCCTTAGTTCATGTTGCTTTTGGCGCCTATTGATAGGTACTAATCCATTCTCCTTAATGTAAAAATCCCATAGGCTATAAGGGTTGTGAGGACTAGCATCCATGGATATGCTCAAGATTGAAGAAGCTTCCAAAATAGCAATATCACAAAAGGATTTCTGGTAAGAGAATAATGATAATAATAATTCATGTAATAGCTTTCTCTGTTTCACTTTGGATGATTACTGCAATCCTGTAATAACTTCATTGGCTATAGAGTAAATGAAGGTGCTTCTTTGACAGGTAAGGAACTTGGCAAGCAACTCTGCCACTATGTGCAGAGACTGGGATTAAACCCCAGGTCTGCCTAACCCTCCAGTCCCCTTCTCTGAATAAATATGCCATATTGTGCCTTAAATAAAACATAAATGGTATATTGACTTGAATATTTCTTCTTTTTAAACAATAGTTTATTCTAATTTTCTAAGTCATAATTAATCTGTCATGTATGTAAGAGTTCCAAGTTCATGAGAAATTATAGGTGCAAACAAATAGGAATGAAAGGTACATATTTTGCATTAGTAAGGATCTCAGCAGGACAGAGATGGCAACTCAGGTAATTTGAGAAGAGTTTAATAAAGGGATTCTTATAAGTGAATAGGCTAGTGTGTCTGCCCAGGCTGCTATCACAAAGTACCATAGACTGGGTGGTTTAGACAACAGAAATTTATTTTCTTACAGTTGTGGAGGCTGGAAGTCTGAGGTCAGGTTGCCAACATGGTTGAGATGTGGTAAGGGCTCTCTTCTTGGCTTATACAGGGCTGCCTTCTCACTGGGTCCTTACATATGAATTTAGAGGAACACAATTCAGTTCATAGCAGTTAGGGAAGCCACTGTTTACTTTATCTTGTAACTAACCACATTATGTAAAAGGGGCCTTTTTTTTTTAAGATTTTATTTATTCATTCATGAGAGACAGAGAGAGGGAGAGGCAGAGGCAGAGGGAGAAGCAGGCTCCCCGCGGAGTAGGGAGCCTGATGCAGGGAGCCCGATGCGGGACTCGATCCCGGGACTCCAGGATCATGACCTGAGCCGAAGGCAGTCGCTTAACCAACTGAGCCACCCAGGCGCCCCCCAAAATGGACCTTCATATTCATCTCTCCCCTCACATTTTTGTGGGGGTTTTTTTTGATGATATTTTTCCTCTCTTGATGTCTCTTTATTTTTTTCTCCAAATTTCTATTTAAATTCTAGTGAGTTAACATATATGTAATATTGGTTTTAGGGAAGAATTCAGTGATTCATCGCTTATGTATTCTACCCAGTGTTTATCATAACAACTGTCCTCCCTAATACCCATCACCCATTTTAGCCCATCTTCCATCCACTCACCTTCCTCCATCAACCCTCAGTTTGTTCTCCATCATTCAGAGTCTTACGATTTGCTTCCCTCTCTTTTTTTCCCTTCCCATATGTTCGTCTGTTTTGTTTCCTAAATTACATGTATGAGTGAAATCATATGGTATTTGTCCTTCTGTGACTAATTTCACTTAGCATAATACACTCTAGCTCCATCCACATTGTTGCAAATGGCAAGATTTCATTCTTTTTGATGGCTGAGTAATATTCCATTGTGTGTGTGTGTGTGTGTGTGTGTGTGTGTACACACACCACTTCTTCTTTATCCATTCATCAGCTGATGGACACTTGGGCTCTTTTCCATAGTTTGGCTATTGTTGATAATGCTGCTATAAACATTGGGGTGTGTGTATCCCTTTGAATCTGTATTTTTGCATCCTTTGGGTAAATACCTAGTAGTGCAATTGCTGGATCACAGGGTAGTTCTATTTTTAACTTTTCAAGAAACCTCCACACTGTTTCCCAGAGTGTGTACTAGTTTGCATTCCCACCAATAGTGTAAGAGGGTTCCCCTTTCTCCACATCTGTTGCTTCCTGTGTTCATTTTAGCCATTCTGACAGGTGTGAGGTGGTATCTCATCATGTCTACCACATCTTTGGTTATCTCCTCTGTGTCACTTACTACAATGGGTCATTATCACCTCCATTTATTTATGTATTTTGTATGTGTATGCCTCCCTTCACTAGTTTTAAGTTTCTAAGGACAGGGACTTTTGTTGTTGTTGTTGTTAAAAATTGTACTTCCCTTCCCCATTATGGTTGGGTGCAGTCATATGGTTTGTTTCAGCCAATAAGTTGTAAGAGATGTGAGAGACACTTCTAGGCAGAAAAGGTTTATCACTGGTACAGTACTGTCTAGACCTAATTCTTTTCCCATTGTCAAAGTGACCAACAATCTTTGAGATGTTTGCTGCTCTGTCACTTGGCACCAGGAGTGAAAAGACCTGAAATGGCAGCTAATTGGTATGAGGGAGAAATAGACTTTGTTTTTATTTATTTTTAAAGATTTTATTTATTTATTTGACAGAGAGAGACACAGCAAGAATTGGAACACAAGCAGGGGGAGTGGGAGAGGACTGAGCTCCCACTGAGCAGGGAGCCTGATGCGGGGCTCAATCCCAGGA
This sequence comes from Leptonychotes weddellii, assembly GCF_054177405.1. Lineage (NCBI taxonomy): Eukaryota > Metazoa > Chordata > Mammalia > Carnivora > Phocidae > Leptonychotes > Leptonychotes weddellii. Next base: position 3,257 of record NW_027985413.1, read on the forward strand.
CACTGGGATCATGACCTGAGCTGAAGGCAGATGCTTAACAACTGAACCATGTAGGTGCCCCTAGACTTTGTTTTTATAAATCAGTGATTTTTTTTTAGGATTATTTGCTAGCAGAATATAACATAGCCCTATTCTGACTAATCCTTAATTGTGGAAAGAAGGAACAAACTTGTCTCTTTTAATTTGAGCTGATTTGTAGAGTCTGTGATTATCCAAGTTGCTAATTTACATAGTTTTGAAAATTTAGCTTGTCAATATATCCTTGTTATGACCTTGAAATTTACAAGTTTAATATTATATTCTATCTCCCAGTGGAAGGATTTCTAAATATAACTCTCATTAATGCCAACGCTCCTTTGCATATTGGAATGACACTCCAGCCCTTGAAATTGTAAGTTTGAGTGAGACCGACACATGAAAGACAGATCAGAATCATGCAGGCTGTCTCTCCTGGGAGGACAGGAAATAATTTGAGTTTTGAATTTATCCTTTTGATGTTCTAATATTCCCAACAATAGTAAGTCATTTTAAAATGGAGAATTGGAGCTGTCTATGCCTGTTCTATTCACGCATGTCTAGTCCACTCTTGTTATTCAAATGTGACTCTCATGCATTACTTTTATTTCTTGACAAATAGGGCTGTAGACATGTACATGCTTTGTCCTGAATGTTGAACAGGAAAAAGAAAAATTCCCAGCACAGCAAATTTATAAAAAGTGTAAAAAATTTGAAGTTGAGTGCATCTTAAGCCAAGACTATGCTTTAATTGCCAATTTTACTTTATCTTGTTTTGGGTAAAATATTCTTTATTTTATAGGTTTAAATTTAAACCAAACTAATAAAAGTATTAGCCAACCACAACTGTTAACCAATGTTTTTCAGAGAAGAGATACTTTTGGGGACATAGTAAAGGTATAACCTTCATCTGTCTGTTTCAGTGAAAAACTTAAAAGCCCACTGCTGATCCCAGAGTAGGGAAAAATGGGATTCAACATGAATGTGGACTGATAATTTCTCTATTTTGTCCAGTGTATCCAAGGACCATCATTTAAGTACTAAACTCAAGAGTCATACATGCAGGGCGCCTGGGTGGCTCAGATGGTTAAGCGTCTGCCTTCGGCTCAGGTCATGATCCTGGAGTCCCGGGATCGAGTCCCGCATCGGGCTCCCTGCTCGGCGGGGAGTCTGCTTCTCCTCCCTCTGACCCTCCTCCCTCTCCTGCTCTCTCTCTCATTCTCTCTCTCTCAAATAAATAAATAAAATCTTTAAAAAAAAAAAAAGAGTCATACATGCAAGTGCCCAGAGATTTCAGAATAGGCTCTAGGATACATGAAATATAAAAAGATTTTTTTAAGTGATTACTAAAAATAATGAATATATGCCTCCAAAAAATTAGGAGTAATTAGAGTCATACAAATTCCTGGGAATAAGTTATTTAAATGAAATTGGGATGAAAAGTTGTTAATTGTGTAGGGAGAAATCTGGGTGCTGTGTAAAAGCTGGGTTCATGGTCTGATAAAGAGAAAGACCTCATATTTGTTTTGTTTGGTGGAATTAGGGGAAAAGGATTTTGGAAGATGTTGTTCCTGAGGGGTTCATATATAGGAAACCGAGTCAAGTAGATTCCTGTGAATTAACTTCCATTATATTCAAACCTGACTGATTAGACTATATATTCTTAACCCTGCTTCACAGAAATTCACACAACTGTTTACTCTTCTACCTCAGTCCCAACCATACTTACAGAATGCTGTGTTAGGCAAATGGAGCCAATTGTTAGATTAACAGAGATGACTGGGTCAGGGACTCGATGGGCTGGATAAGAAGGGAATCTGTTAATTCCCAGGTAGCTCTGGATTGGAACTGAGTAGATAGGTGGGAGGGTTAATACAACCTTTTCTTATTGAATGTCCTCAAACAAATCCTCACTTTGGGAAGTCTAAATGCTGGGCACAGAAATATAACTTAGGGTTTTAAGCTTGAATTTGTCATATCTTTCAAGACCAAACAACCGTTATTGCTAAAGCCTGCTGAATATTCTGTAGCTGGGAGTACCAAAGCCATGATGACTATACTATTACAAGTAATTTCATCTGCTTTATGATATTGTGAATATTTGTGATAAGCTTCTGTTATTCTAGGTTAACAGAAAGGCGTTTCTCTTGGTGACTGTGAAACACCTGATTGGTTGGACTTGTACATGTTATTTATCAATATGTATTACATCCATTTAATGGAGAACTCTAAATTATTTTCCATCTCCTTTTTAGAAGTTGAAAAATACACAAACCTACTCTGATACGCACAGGACAGACTGATGATGACCATCTGCATTTATTGTATAATATTATTTTTTTAAAGATTTATTTATTTATTTGAGAGAGAGAGATAGAGAGTGCAGGGGGAGAGGGGGAGAGGGGGAGAGGGAGAGGGAGAGTCCTAAGCAGACTCTGTGCTGAGTACAGAGCCTGATGTGGGACTCAATGTCACCACCCTGAAATCATGACCTGAGCCAAAACCAAGAGTCAGATGCTTAACTGACTGTGCCATCCAGGTGCCCTGTAACATAATATTATTTCAGATCAAAGTCTTCTTACAAAAATAAAAAAATCTTAAAAAAAAAAGTCTTCTTAAGGTCTTGTAAGATGCTGAGGCACCAAGAAAGATTAACTTATCTACTTATATAATCTATTAATTTATATTATATTATATTATATATTATATAATAATATAATCTATTAATTATATTTATTTAACTATATAGCTATAGATAGATTAATGTGTGTGTGTGTATTCAAAACTTGTTGAATTAAAGGATCTTTTGCCTTAATATTTAGTTAACCAGGCAATTAAATTAACCACAGTTTCTCAATACTTGAGCTTTCTGCATAATGTGAAATGTTTAGATTAGCTGATAAAATAGCTAATTAAAGTACAAAATGAAATTCAAGACCACAGGACAAAAAGTGTTTACCTAACAATTATTTATCATTAAAATTATGTTTAAAAATAGTTGTTAAAATATACTTTTGTGACCAGTTTTAATTTTTGTATAATAAGGTAGCTAATGTAGGCAGGCATTCATTTAATGTACTGAAGATGGCCTTGAAATACTGATTTTTAATCTGTCAGTGTGTTAGTGTTATAGACTGATTATGTCTTCCCAAAATTTATATGTTGAAGTTCTAAGCCCCAGTGTGTTGGTATTTGGAGGTGGCGCTTTTGGGAAAATTAGGTTTAGATGAGGTCATGAAGGTGGAGGCCCCCGTTGTGGGACTGGTGTCCATATAAGAAGAGGAGGAGAGACCAAAGCTCTCTCTGTGCCATATGAGGACACAGCAAGAAAATGACTATCCGCAAACCAGGAGGAAGGTCCTTACTAGGAACTGAACAGGCTGGCACCCTTGATCTTGGACTTCTGAGCCTCAAGAACTGTGAGAGATAAATTTTTGTTGTTTAAGCCACACAGTCCATGGTATTTTGTTATGGCATCTTGAGCAGACTTATGCAGTTATCTTATTACCCTGGTGTTGGTGACCCAAATATCAGGGTTCTACGGTGACTTTTTTGGAATATAAAAGCAGGTGTTATTTCATTTCTGAAGCTCTTTGAAAATTTGGTGGTCCTATGATATGAGTTTCATGGCATGTACTTTGTCAAAGCTTACTTTGGAGGTATAGTTAGAATGTGTGATGGTTTCTTGTGACTTCATTAGGTACCATGTAGACAATGTAGGGGATGGTTCTTAGTGAGTTGTATTTGAAATAGAATTTAGAATAAAACTGCTTTTAGTCAGGGAAATGAAACTGTCTGATAAATTTGTTTTTTGAGCAGTTCTTTGCTTTTGGATAGGTCTGTCTCATGTTAACTCTAAAAGAGAAGAGCTTCCTTATGAGAAGACTTGAATTAAATGGAGGCAGAAAGAAGAGATCCAGGAATACTTATTTCACATGATGATTATTTGGAAAAAATTCAGGCAGGCAAGTTTTTGTCTACACATTAAAAAACATGACTTCAATAGAATTATTATTGGATTTAGTAGACCAATCTTCCCATATGGGTCCAGTGAGAATGAAGTAGAAACATTGAGCTCATGTTGACCATAGAGAGAAATTAGCACTTGGGAAATAGTTTTGTTTCATCTGAAAATGAGTATCAGCTAGATTCTTTGTTTCCCTTTTCTTCCTGATGGTCTGATATGTCCATCAATCAACCTGAGGTTAAAAAAAAACTTGCATCTATAATAACTGCATAACTATTTGACAACTATTAAATATAGGGGATCTATGCTTTCAGATTTTTTTGGAAAAAGATGCCAAAAATTCCTACCTTTTGGAAAAAGATGCCAAAAATGTTTGCTCATTATCATCTTCCTGTCGCCCTAAGAAAGTGAGGCAGCAGTGGTATTTTTTTTGTTATGTAGCTCATGAATCTCTAGGAATAGAAACAAAATTATTTTTTTTTCTCTTTTCATTCCATATTGCTTTGTGGTAGATCTATGGTGTGCTACCTGTATTCCCCACCTGCCCACTTCTTTCTCTCTAGCACCTTCTACCATTAGCATCAAGGCACCCAATCCACTCAGCTGTTATTTTAGAAGTTGAGTTAAGGTTTATGGTACACATGTTTAATTTGTCACAGTCTACCTTACTGATAGCTCACAGTGGAGTGTCTATCTTACCTTCAGCAAAGGAGAGTCTTTTTGCCCAAGACTATGATCCATCTTCAGGAAGAGCCCATATGCAAAGATTGGCCAATGTAGGGCATAAGAGTTTGTCCTCTCGCTTCTGATTGGGACATACAGCTTCAGAATTCTCTATGGGATCAGCTGAGACCTCTGTTGGAACTACATCACAGTTTTATCTTGAAAGCCTTCTCTAATAAACTACTTGAATACAAATATCTTAGAGTCTGTTTCCTGGGGATCCTGACCTAACACAGTTAGAACCAGTAGATTAAAGGAGAAGTAGACTCTACAATGAGATTTTGGAGTTGATTACTTCTTGGTCAGCTGGCAGTGAGGACCCCAATCTTGATGGTAGGTGGAATGTAGATAGCCTGTGGTATGATGTGTCAGTGAAATTATTCAAATGTCTGATAGTGGTGAACCAGGATCAGATCCTGGCAGAAGGAAATATACTAGAAGATTCAATAGCCAGGTATTTGAAAGGTTTAGGGGAAGTAGTAATCATAAGATCTGTGAAACTTGTTATCCTTGAGTGCCATGGATGCATTGCAGAAAGATAATGAAAGGCTGTGGGTGATTGATCACTGATTTAAGTGTGAAAGTCAAAGGACCTCAATAGTAAGATATAAAGAAACTCTTATTTCTCAAAGCTAGGAAATGGGGAACACTGGGTATCAGGATCAGAATCAGGTTCCATAAGTGCAGAGTTGTAGAGAATTTGAATTTTCAAAGCCATCAATTCTGCTATCCAAGGTAAAGATCCTGGTTGGGAGGGAGTAGAATGCTGAATCTTGGGATGGGGATATTTAAGTTAAAATACCCAAGAAACTTAGAACTTACTATTTTCCTGAATTCTCTGAGCCTGCAGAAATGGCCCATTCCAACTTATAAAAGCGAGTACAGTCCCTTTTGCTTGAAGATGATGCCAAAATTCATATATTCAACACAGCTTTCTTTTGATTGTTATCAAAGTATATCTTTTTTCCATCCATTTAATTTTAATCTATTTGTGTTTATATACTTAAAGTTCATTTCTTAGAAGCAGCATGTAGTTGGATCTTACTTCCCCCCCCAATCTCTGTCTTACTAGCATGTTTAGACCATTTGCATTTAATATGATTATTGATATGGTTAAGTTTATCTGTCCTCTTGATGTTCATCTACTATATGCCCATCTGTTCTTTGATTTCTTTTCCTCTTTTTATGCTTTCATTTGGATTAATTGTAGCTTTTTTGGGCTCCATTTTATCTTTTCTATTAGCTTATTTGCTATAATTTTTTGTTACAGTGGCTGATTTAGGGTTTAAAGTACACATGTTTAATTTACCATAATATACATGCAAGTGGTACTATACCACTTCATCTATGGTACAAATCACATAAGAACCTTATGATAGTATCCTTTCACTTTTCTCCTTCCAACTTTATGCTATTGTTTCACACTTTTACATATGTTACAAATCCTGCAGTACATTGATGCCCTTTTTGTTCAGTCATTTGTTTTGTGATATTTAAAAATAAGAAAAAATCACAAATACTTACCCATGTAGTTACCATTTCTGCTGTTCTTAATTTCTTTGTATAGATCCATGTTTCCATATGGTATCATTCTACTACTGCCTGAAGGACTTCCTTTACCACTTTTTGTAGTGCAGGTTTTCTCTTGATGAATTCTTTCAATTGTTATATGTTTGAAAGAGACTTTATTTCATCTTCAGTTTTAAAAGATACTGTCACTGGGTATATAATTTTGGGTTGACAGTTTCTTTCTTCCCATTCATTAAATATGGACTCTCAGCTGGATCTCTTTAACTCATTGCATCACTGTCATTTTTTTGCCTAATGTCTAGTGTTTTGAAACTGTGGTTTCATATATTTTATCTTTTTTTAATTATTGCTTCAGGTGGGAGTATAAATTCAGTCTCTAACTTCATCTTGTCCAAAAGCTTTTGTATTATATATTATATTACATATATTATGTATTAATATTTACCAGAAAGCATTCATACAGAAGTGACACTAAACAATGAAGTGGATAACAATGATTTGGCCAGGAGATGTCAACAAGCTTCTGTCATCACTACCTCAGTTCTGGGAGTAGCTATAGTGGCAAGGATGGAGGCTATCATGAGCCTGAGCTTGGGCTTTAACCCACCTAGCTTAGTCTTGCTCTGTTGCTGCTTAATGTCTAACTTGCCTGCAACAGAGATAATGCTAAGTCCTTGATATGGCACTGTTCCTTGAGGAGACCAACTAGCCATTTGGTAATGATTACTATAAGTTGATTATATTGAGCCCCTTCTACCTTGGAATGAGAAGAGACTAGTATTGACTGGAATTGGAACATATTTTGGGTATGTTTTTGACTTTCTTTAAGTAGCTAGCTCTACTATCCAAAAGGTAGGTAGTGTTTGATCCATGGATATAGGATTCCACATAACACAAGGGGCCCACTTGATAACGAAGGAGGTGCACATGAGCACGTTGACCATGTTACTCATTGTTTTATCCTATACCACACCACTGACAAAATGTGGTCTGCCAGAATAATGAAGTGATGAATGAACAGCTTTTTAACGGCATAGCACACCATATAAACTCTTAATCATAATCATTATATGATGTTGTGTCCCCAGTGGGTAGACTATATAGGTCTGGGAAGCAAGGAATGGTAGTAGGAGTTGACCTGCTTCCTATCACTCCCAATGACCCTCTTACAGAATTTGCCTTTTGTATTCCTACAAATCTGGGCTCTGCATGTCTATAGATTACGGTTTTCAGAGAATCCTTCCACCAGGGGACACAGCAAGAGTCCCATTAAATTCTAATCTATGGTTAAGTGTCCAGTCTATTTGGTAGCCTTATGCCAAGAAACTGGAAGGCAGAGAAAGGAGGCATCATTCTGGCATGGATAATTGACCATTATCATCAGGAGAAGATAGGTTTGTTGTTATACAATAATGCACCCAGATGATCCACTGGGTGATTTTGACCACACATGGGCAAATGCAGTAACTAGTCTGAGAAGTGTATGGTGAACAGGGGCTTAAATCTTGGGGCTTAGACTGACAGAGGTGCTAGTTGAGGGGGAGAGAAATCTAGAACTGGTAACTTTCCACTTGCAAGTTTTCCCAGGAAAAGAGGCCAATCAGAATCCTGAAGGACGTGTTTGCAGATGAAGTGAACTAATTTACTACCAATGGGTCTAGGTAGCATAAGGGGCAAACCCACCAATGCCCTGGTGTGCTGTCTAGATCATGTACGTCAGTATCATGTCCCTCATTCCCCAGCTTTTTGTAGGGTTATCTGTGGAAAGCATACAGCTGAGGCTCTCCCAGAAACTGCCCTCAGTGGAAGGCCATTTTGCCCAAGGTTATGTCCCCTCCCTAGGAACAACTTATATCCAATTAGTGGATAATGTGAGGGGGGGAAAGGCCTGGTTCCCTGGTCTCAATTCAGCATAACTCTGAAGACCATACTAGTTTCAGAGTTTCCTCTGGGTTGGGCTGAGACCAACTTTTGCAGAGTTTAACTTTCTCCACTGCTCAATACTGCTTCCTTCACCCACTTATGGGTGTTGATGAATGCATATCCTAGGGAACTTCATGTATGCAATCTTCATTTCAGAGTCTGCTTCCCAGGGAACTTGATCTATATAGCACTTTTCCTTGTTCTTAGGCAGCTTTATGCTATAAAACCAACTCTCAGTCTTCAGTTAATATAATTGAGCTTAGGGTTTAATGTAAGACCTATATGGAACTGTCATGAATGACTATTGTTTCTGCCATTCAGAATCTGTTAAGCTTTCTTCTGGCAACTGTATACTGATTTTCCTGTGGGGATACACTTTGTTTTCCTTCTCATTTTGTATGCTTTGCATGACATTGACTCACATCTAGCTTAAGGGATTGACTTGAGATTTATGCCTAACCATCCAAAGTATCACTTTTCTCTGGCCCAAGTTCAGGAATAAGTATGTCACTCAATAAGAGCCAGTGAGGCAGAACAAAGCAAATAAGAGTTGCTAAGGAAAAGATATATGCACTTTTCCTATTGTACTTGAACCTGGAAGCTTATGGTTTGGAACTACTGGTTATTATTTTACTCCCTGAGATTGAAGCGAACATTGAGGAGAGCAGAACCGGTAGAAGAAAAGGCTCTGGGTCCTTATGTCCTTATTTGAGACCCTGCATCAAGACATACCTGAAGCATATATATTCTTAGAATTTATGTCATGTGATTCCAATACTTTTCCTTTTTAGAATAAACTCTTGTGTTGAATTTACTGAAAG
>NW_027985414.1:0-1059 GCF_054177405.1 Leptonychotes weddellii
AGTCTGATTATCTTCTCTATCTCTCTTATCTTTACACTTTCAACCCTTTGACCCTAGGGTCCCTTTCCTCTCTCTAGGTCAGGTATCAATTCCTATCTTGTAGCCCCAGGATAAGACATTGTCCAGCTCTTTAGAAATGAGGAATCTCCCCACCCCAGACCCACAGAAGCCCACCTGCATTTAACTACACTGCAGTGTTTCACACACTGTTTGAGAAGCGAGGCCAGAGGACGTGGTTTATTAAATACTCCTGTGGACAAGTTCTCCTGCAACAGTGGCTTAATATGTACATTTCCACAGGGCCTGATTTAAGGAGTTGGGGGTGGAGCCCAGTAATCTGAGCTTTTAAAGCAACCAATCCCTTGTGATTCTAATGACAAAATCGATTCGGAATCAGGGTCTGGGATTAGGATCTGAAAATAACCAGTTTTCATGCCAGTCAGGAGCTTTGGGGCATCTGCAGTTTCTTTCTGTTGAATGGAATTTGTGGCATCTTGGAAGAGGCAGAGGCCATGTCCCCATCTCCTCTTCTTAAAAAATTTTCTCTTTGGGGCCCCTGGGTTAAGTGTCTGCCTTCGGTTCAGGTTATGATCCGGAGCTCCTGGAATCAAGCACCCCACCATCGGGCTCCCTGCTCAGCGGGGAGCCTTCTTCTCCCTCTCCCTCTGCCGCTCCCCCAGCTTGTGCGCTCTCGTTCTCTGTCAAAGAAATAAGTAAAATCTTTAAAAAAATGTTTCTTTTTAAGAAAATTCCAACAGTTCAGAAGGAAAGTAAAAAACCCGCAAGTTTGCCTGTTGCTAACACCCAGTACCTGAGATCAGGGCAAGATTGCTTAAACCAGTAAAGTGGGGATTATGGGGCCACATTCCAGGATTAAAAGAGATGAGAGCCCCTGGAAGTGAGCATAGGTTTGGTGACGGTGGTGGTGGTGGGGGGGTGTCCTTGGACATTCTTGGGCTGCAGCACCTCACTGGGCGCGGCCATCCGTCTGTTCGTCCGTCCAGCACTACAGCGCTGCATCCAAAGTGAGGAGAAGCAGATCTCCAACAGCCTTTTTTT
>NW_027985415.1:0-202 GCF_054177405.1 Leptonychotes weddellii
ATGAGAGATGATGGACTCTGAAAAACAAACTGAGGGTTCTAGAGGGGAGGGGGGTGGGAGGATGGGTTGGCCTGGTGGTGGGTATTGAGGAGGGCACGTTCTGCATGGAGCACTGGGTGTTGTGCACGAACAATGAATCATGGAACACTTCATCTAGAACTAATGATGTAATGTATGGGGATTAACATAAGAATAAAAAAAA
>NW_027985416.1:0-202 GCF_054177405.1 Leptonychotes weddellii
CCATAAGAGTAAAAAAATGGCCAAAGTGTTCATGAGAGAAGTGCACCGATGTTCACAAGTTACTTTAAAATGCACCAAGGTCGGGTGCCTGGGTGGTTCAGTCGTTAAGCGTCTGCCTTTGGCTCAGGTCATGATCCCAGGATCCTGGGATGGAGCCCCACATCGGGCTCCCTGCTTAGCGGGAAGCCTGCTTCTCCGTCTC
>NW_027985417.1:0-202 GCF_054177405.1 Leptonychotes weddellii
ACTTGGAGAGGGGCAGGGATGCTCGCTTTCGGCCTCCCAACATGTCACAGGTCGGAATGTCCGTCTTAACCCGAGCTGCATGATTAGAAACGCTGCCATTAATTTGCTCCCAGTGATGCAAGGCCCAGGCGTAGGCCCCCTGGGGCCCCGTGATATTTGGGGTTCTCCACGTGACCATGCCACTCCCTGTCATGGATGGCTA
>NW_027985418.1:0-202 GCF_054177405.1 Leptonychotes weddellii
GCTAGAGGTAGTGAATTTTGACATAATATGCAGAGCCGGTGGCCTGAGATTTATTTTGTTTTGCTTTAATTTTTTTATTGTTATAATCACCATACATTACATCATTAGTTTTAGATGTAGTGTTCCATGATTCATTGTTTGTGCATAACACCCAGTGCTCCATGCAGAACGTGCCCTCTTTAATACCCATCACCAGGCTAAC
>NW_027985419.1:0-202 GCF_054177405.1 Leptonychotes weddellii
GGGTGGCTCAGTTGGTTAAGCGACTGCCTTCGGCTCAGGTCATGATCCTGGAGTCCCGGGATCGAGTCCCGCATCGGGCTCCCTGCTCGGCGGGGAGCCTGCTTCTCCCTCTGACCCTTCCCCCTGTCATGTGCTCTCTGTCTCTCTCATTCTCTCTGTCTCAAATAAATAAATAAAATCTTTAAAAAAAAAAAAAAAAAAA
>NW_027985420.1:0-202 GCF_054177405.1 Leptonychotes weddellii
GAAGTGGATTGAAAATAATATATTAGCTAATCACGAAACAATAGAAATAGGGGACGGAGCAAGATGGCGGAGGAGTAGGAGACCTGGATTTTGTCTCCTCTCAGGAATTCAGCTGGATAGGGATCAAACCATTCTGAACACCTACAAACTCAACAGGAGATCGAAGAAAGGAATAGCAACAACTCTCTGAACAGAAAAGCGA
>NW_027985421.1:0-202 GCF_054177405.1 Leptonychotes weddellii
AGGGGTACCAGTCTGTGAAATTAGTTACTAGTCATGATGAGATAAGTCCAGAAACTGAGAGTGAGCATACAAATACTCCTAAAGCAATCTGACAGAGTACTTTTATGTCCACTCAATCTGATAATAAAAATTTGAGTTTTCGGATTTTGTATGTCTTTATTTCATTTTTCCTAGTAACTTAGTTTTCTTATGTTTTACAAAA
>NW_027985422.1:0-202 GCF_054177405.1 Leptonychotes weddellii
AGGGCGCCTGGGTGGCTCAGTTGGTTAAGCGACTGCCTTCGGCTCAGGTCATGATCCTGGAGTCCCAGGATCGAGTCCCGCATCGGGCTCCCTGCTCGGCGGGGAGTCTGCTTCTCCCTCTGACCCTCCTCCCTCTTATGCTCTCTGTCTCTCATTCTCTCTCTCTCAAATAAATAAATAAAATCTTTAAAAAAAAAAAAAA
>NW_027985423.1:0-202 GCF_054177405.1 Leptonychotes weddellii
GGCGCCTGGGTGGCTCAGTTGGTTAAGCGACTGCCTTCGGCTCAGGTCATGATCCTGGAGTCCCGGGATCGAGTCCCGCATCGGGCTCCCAGCTCGGCAGGGAGTCTGCTTCTCCCTCTGACCCTCCTCCCTCTCATGTTCTCTGTCTCTCATTCTCTCTCTCTCAAATAAATAAATAAAATCTTTAAAAAAAAAAAATTAA
>NW_027985424.1:0-202 GCF_054177405.1 Leptonychotes weddellii
AACAGTATGGAGGTCCTCAAAAACTAAAAATAGAACTACCTTATAATCTAGGAATAACACTACTGGGCATTTACACAAAGAATACAAAAGCATGAAGTCAAAGGGATACATGTACCCCAATGTTTATAGCAGCATTATCTACAATAGCCAAAAAATGGAAGCAGCCCAAGTGTCCATTGACTGATGAATGGATAAAGAACAA
>NW_027985425.1:0-1059 GCF_054177405.1 Leptonychotes weddellii
AAAAAAAAAAAATAGGGGGCATATTTGTTTTCCGTCCAGTACGTGTTTCATTTAGGAAGGTCATGTGGGTAATAGATTCGACACCACCCAGAGTGGAGTAGAGCAGCCCCTTGCTGATGTATTGTTACAAACACAGCCGCTTTCAGGATGACTGGGCGCTAAGGCCATTTAGCAGGCTGAAGGGTAACTAAGTTAGCATGCAGACCCAGTGCCAACCTTTAAAATTAAATACATCCCGAGAAACAGTCTTGTCTGCATATCAGATCGTGCCAGACCTGAGGCTGCTGAGTGGCCGATTAATGTGGATTTTATCCAGCTGAGTCTACAGGTGGGGCAAGGGGAGGTATAAAATCTATAACATGTTTAAAGCAGACGGCTAATAAGGAACCAAACCGATCTTTTTGGCTCTCACCCAAGGCCTGTTTTTAGAGAGTGCTTACAGAGCAGAATCTTTTGGGATATTCAGTGGTTGAAACACCACACACACACACACACACACACACACACACACACACACACACACACACGACTGTTGGGAGAAGTTGCTATTTGTGGGAATGTAAAATTTTACGTCATTGTTCTCTGTCTGATGCTTATTGCCAAAATGTATTGCTTAAGGGGCGTGATCTTTGTACGCAGATGGCTGAACGTGATTTTTGATGCCTGTGGGGACCGAGAGGGAGACGAACCATGAGAGACTATGGACTCTGAAAAACAAGCTGAGGGTTCTAGAGGGGAGGAGGGTGGGGGGATGGGTTAGCCTGGTGATGGGTATTAAAGAGGGCACGTACTGCATGGAGCACTTGGTGTTCTACTCAAACAATGAATCATGGAACACTAAATCAAAAACTAATGATGCAGTGTATGGTGATTAACATAACATAATAATAAAAATAAATAAATAAAATAAAAACTAAAAAAAAAAAAAAGAACAGTGTGGTTGCCCAGCAGGAGCACAGATGCTCCAATGAAGCTGTAAATCCCCTAGAATGCCTGAAGGTCTCAGAATTGCCTCCTTTCCTCTGAAAAACAAACTGAGGGTTCTAGAGGGGAGGGGGT
>NW_027985426.1:0-202 GCF_054177405.1 Leptonychotes weddellii
GAGGACAACCCAGTTAGAGACAATAAATACTAAGGTTTTGTTAGACCGCTTCAAGACTGTGCCAGTGTCCCCAGCAGGAAGCCTGGTTCTTGTCTGGATGTGGAGGTGTGAAGGTTGTAATTCCTGATGAATGGATTTTCCCAGCCACACCTCCCTGACAAGGTAGTCATCACCTCTACTAACATTTTTCCTCTGGAGTGAC
>NW_027985427.1:0-202 GCF_054177405.1 Leptonychotes weddellii
CATTGGCTGTGTAGCAGGATATCTGGCTTTGCTTTGCTCTTTTCTTTTTTTTTTTTAAAGATTTTATTTATTTATTTGAGAGAGAGAATGAGAGAGAGCACATGAGAGGGGGGAGGGTCAGAGGGAGAAGCAGGCTCCCCGCCGAGCAGGGAGCCCGATGCGGGACTCGATCCAGGGACTCCAGGATCATGACCTGAGCTGA
>NW_027985428.1:0-202 GCF_054177405.1 Leptonychotes weddellii
AATTTCTGAGGTGTCCCATGGTCAAGTTAGGGCGTGTGTGTCTATAGAAATCATTCTAAAATCTTGGGACAGAGAATAGAGAATAAGGAAGAAGAGCAAGAAGAGACATGGGAAGAAAGGCAGGGAAGGCAAAGGATGATTATAATAAAGAAACAAAGGGAAAAACGGAGAAAAAGCAATCCCAATTTTCTGCCTTGGGGTA
>NW_027985429.1:0-202 GCF_054177405.1 Leptonychotes weddellii
ACTTGGAGAGGGGCAGGGATGCTCGCTTTCGGCCTCCCAACATGTCACAGGTCGGAATGTCCGTCTTAACCCGAGCTGCATGATTAGAAACGCTGCCATTAATTTGCTCCCAGTGATGCAAGGCCCAGGCGTAGGCCCCCTGGGGCCCCGTGATATTTGGGGTTCTCCACGTGACCATGCCACTCCCTGTCATGGATGGATA
>NW_027985430.1:0-202 GCF_054177405.1 Leptonychotes weddellii
ACCGTTTACTCTGTGAAGTTTTGAGCTTCGTGCCACTGAGAGGTGTCCACAGCCTCTGGCCTTGTGCTGCCAGCCTCCAGAAATGCCCTGGAGGGAAGAGGTTTCGGTGGCAAGATCTGCTGCTTCCCACCTGCCATGAATGCCTTGGTGGAGCTCTGTTCTGGGTCCCGTGGTGCTCACTTGCGTGCTGGCTGGGCTGAGG
>NW_027985431.1:0-202 GCF_054177405.1 Leptonychotes weddellii
ACGGAGCCACCCAGGTGCCCAGTAAGATAATTTTAATTATCAGTAAGGTAATACTGATAAATATGGAGAAGATAAAACAGGTTTTGGTAGATTGTGAAGGTCATAGGGTATGGTGAGAGCTGTTTAGTTAGAGTCAGAGAAGGCTGCATTGAAGACGTGACTTTTGGATTGGGACCTGAAGGGGTAAAGATGAGGAAACTAT
>NW_027985432.1:0-202 GCF_054177405.1 Leptonychotes weddellii
CATCAGTAAGGATGCTGTATTAGTTTCCTATTGCTGCCATAACAAGTGATCACAAACTTAGTGCCCTGAAAAAATACAAGTTTATTATCTTACAGTTCTGGGCTTCATATATCTAAAAAGCATCAGCAAGGCTGCATTTTTTTTTTCTGGAAGCTCTAAAGAAGAATTCATTTCCTTGCCTTTTCCAACTTTTGGAGGCTAC
>NW_027985433.1:0-202 GCF_054177405.1 Leptonychotes weddellii
GGGGCGCCTGGGTGGCTCAGTTGGTTAAGCGACTGCCTTCGGCTCAGGTCATGATCCTGGAGTCCCGGGATCGAGTCCCGCATCGGGCTCCCTGCTCGGCGGGGAGTCTGCTTCTCCCTCTGACCCTCCTCCCTCTCATGCTCTCTGTATCCCATTCTCTCTGTCTCAAATAAATAAATAAAATCTTTAAAAAAAAAAAAAA
>NW_027985434.1:0-202 GCF_054177405.1 Leptonychotes weddellii
CCTCGTGTAGCTTGTAGTGGTGCAGGTTGCGTATGGCATCCTCGGCCGCCGTCTTGTCCTCTATGTGCACAAAGCCGTAGTTCTTAATGATGTCACATTCCAGCACCTTCCCATACTGCTCGAAGAGTGAGCGGATCTCCTGCTCTGTGGCCTCCCGAGGCAGGTTTCCAATGAACAGCTTCACCATCTCGACACAGCCTGC
>NW_027985435.1:0-202 GCF_054177405.1 Leptonychotes weddellii
AAGCACTGGACAACTAAAGCACAACTATTACCACACAAGTCTGTGAAGTTTTTCATGTTAAGAGGGGGGCTTTACAAGATGTCCATCGACAGATGAATGGATAAAGAAGATGTGGTATATATATACAATGGAATATTATGCAGCCATCAAAAGGAATGAGATCTTGCCATTTGCAACGACGTGGATGGAACTGGAGGGTATT
>NW_027985436.1:0-1059 GCF_054177405.1 Leptonychotes weddellii
TGACATTTTCTTTACCAACTTTTCCTGTCTTCCAGAGCAGTTGTTAGCAGTAGTATCTATAAATACTATTGTTAGTATCTACAAGTTCAGGAAATTTCTGAAGTTAAATTCTATGGAGTTTTAATACATGGTATAATGTTATATACTAGGTAGACCCTAAATAGATGATGTTGATACTTTCTGATTTTTTTTTTTTTTTTAATAAGTTGAGCCACATAATAGTTCTTTTTATTTAAGTGGAGTATTTTGGTCATTTTTTATCTTTGTGTTGTAGAGATTTAGAGTATAGGTTTCTCCCCAAAGATTTGGGGCAGAAAATAAAATTACAACTTGTATATAGAAAATTGAGTAGTTTTCAGGTGGGGAAAAATAGCACTTTTCCTCTTTTACCTTTCTCCAGTGGTATATAATCCATTGTTTTTCATCTTCTTTCAGCCCACTTTCTGGGCCAAAAGGTTTGGTGGGCCATTAATTTCCATTTCTTCATTAAAAACAAAACCACACCCCTTACCAGGATTTTTGGAAAGAATGGTGTTGCTTTTGATAGGAGACCCATCTGCTGAAAAATACATCTGCCTTTGAAATTCTAGGGACTACTTTTTCTCCTGGTTAAAGAAATAATACACTTCTAAATAGTAAAAACAAATTTATAAAGTAGAAAGTGAAAGAGCCCTGAAATATTGTACCCCAAAGATAACTGTTTTAACTATTTGATGTATATCCATCTAGCATTCTTTTGTGAAAATTACATTAATTTTCAGGGTAAAAGTAGGCTCATTCTCTGTGCTGGTTCTGTAATGTTTTTACTTAGTAATATAGATGGATCCTTTTCACTGCCAGTTATATATTGACCTTAGTGGGTGTATCAGTTTCATTAACTGATATTTTATTAAGGGACATTTAAATTATTTTTAGTTTTTTTTCCTAATATAATTGATTATACTTGTAGATAAGTTTTTGTGTATTTGTGTGATAATCAGGTAATGAGGAGACATTCCTAGAAGTGGAATTTCTGGGTCAAAGATTATGCATGTTTTCAATTGGGTTATATATTATATA
>NW_027985437.1:0-202 GCF_054177405.1 Leptonychotes weddellii
ACTGAGCCACCCAGGTGCCCAGTAAGATAATTTTAATTATCAGTAAGGTAATACTGATAAATATGGAGAAGATAAAACAGGTTTTGGTAGATTGTGAAGGTCATAGGGTATGGTGAGAGCTGTTTAGTTAGAGTCAGAGAAGGCTGCATTGAAGACGTGACTTTTGGATTGGGACCTGAAGGGGTAAAGATGAGGAAACTAT
>NW_027985438.1:0-202 GCF_054177405.1 Leptonychotes weddellii
GTTTTCAGCTTGCAGATAAAAGATCATGAGACTTCTTGTCCTCTAAAATTGTGTGAGCCAGTTCCTCATAATAAATTAATCTCTCTCTCTCTCTCTCTCTCTCTGTGTCTCTCCCCAACTCCCAGGTTCTGTTTCACTGGAGAACACTGACAGATGCCATATGTCTCATTCATTATTCAATTTCTTTTTTTTTTTTTTTTAA
>NW_027985439.1:0-202 GCF_054177405.1 Leptonychotes weddellii
CATAGCAGGGCCCTGTGCAAGGAACAGGGTGACATCAGTGAGCTCCCTCTTTAGGGACAGCCCCAGCCCCTTCCTCCCTGACCTGACTCCTGAGCCCAGACCTGCAGGAGAGACAAGCATTGGTTCCTGCCAGGGAAGCCCCTCTGAGGGCACAGCCATGCTGCCCAACCAAGGCTAAGCCTTTAGGGGCCTCCCTGCAGGC
>NW_027985440.1:0-202 GCF_054177405.1 Leptonychotes weddellii
TGACCTCACTGATATGAGGAATTCTTAATCTCAGGAAACAAACTGAGGGTTGCTGGAGTGGGGGGTGGGGTGGGAGGGATGGGGTGACTGGGTGATAGACACTGGGGAGGGTATGTGCTCTGGTAAGCGCTGTGAATTGTGCAAGACTGTTGAATCTCAGATCTGTACCTCTGAAACAAATAATGCAATATATGTTAAGAAA
>NW_027985441.1:0-202 GCF_054177405.1 Leptonychotes weddellii
AATAATGCAATATATGTTAAGAAAAAAAAAAGAAGAAGAAGAAGGTAGCGGGAGGGGAAGAATGAAGCGGGGGAAATCGGAGGGGTGGACGAACCATGAGAGACGATGGACTCTGAAAAACAGGCTGGGGGTTCTAGAGGGGAGGGGGGTGGGAGGATGGGTTGGCCTGGTGGTGGGTATTGAGGAGGGCACGTTCTGCATG
>NW_027985442.1:0-202 GCF_054177405.1 Leptonychotes weddellii
GGGCGCCTGGGTGGCTCAGTTGGTTAAGCGACTGCCTTCGGCTCAGGTCATGATCCTGGAGTCCCGGGATCGAGTCCCACATCGGGCTCCCTGCTCGGCGGGGAGTCTGCTTCTCCCTCTGGCCCTCCCCCCTCTCATGTGCTCTCTCTCATTCTCTCTCTCTCAAATAAATAAATAAAATCTTTAAAAAAAAAAAAAAGAA
>NW_027985443.1:0-202 GCF_054177405.1 Leptonychotes weddellii
TTTAAAAAAAATCATTGAACATTTCTCCAGGATAGATCTTATGTCAGACCATGAAATAAGCTTCAATAAATAAGATTGAAATCATCCAATATGTTGTTAATTACAAAAGAATGATAAGTCTAATTTTTAAAAAGAACAGTTTGGACATTAAACAACAGACTCCTAAATAAATGAGTGAAAAAGAAAAATGCGAGAGCTAAAA
>NW_027985444.1:0-202 GCF_054177405.1 Leptonychotes weddellii
ATTTATTTTATTTCCTATTGGCTTTTAAAGTGCTCCTCTTTGTTTTATTTTTAGTAGTTGCTACAGATTTTCTAGAATTCACAGTTTATCACAGTGCAACTTCAGATATTATACCCATTCACATACATTAAATAAACCTCATAATACAATGATTTTCATCTTCCCACTCATTCCTGGTGTTATCATGCATTTTACTTACATA
>NW_027985445.1:0-202 GCF_054177405.1 Leptonychotes weddellii
AACACAGGCAGCAACCTCTTTGACCTCAGCCGAAGCAACTTCTTCCTAGAAACATCGCCAAAGGCAAGGGAAGCAAGGGCAAAAATGAACTATTGGGACTTCATCAAGATAAAAAGCTTTTGCAAAGCAAAGGAAACAGTCAACAAAACCAAAAGACAACCGACAGAATGGGAGAAGATATTTGCAAATGACATATCAGATA
>NW_027985446.1:0-202 GCF_054177405.1 Leptonychotes weddellii
AGAGGGCAAGGGAATCAGGAGGATAAGAGAAGGAGGAGGGGGAGGAGGAGAGACAGTAAAGGGACCATGACAAGGAGGGAGATGGGGAAGGGGACAGAGAGAGGGAGCGATAGGCAGACACCAGCAACCACAGGGAGGACAGACAGAGGGCCGTGGACAGAGGACAGCAGTCAAGCTGTGCCTAGAAGGCAGTCTCCAGCGG
>NW_027985447.1:0-1059 GCF_054177405.1 Leptonychotes weddellii
CAGATTCCACAGAGATTGGAAGAGGCTGACAGGGTAAATCTTACCTGCTGCCAGCTATGTGGCAGATGTCCCAGGGTCTCTAAGCTGCTGCAGTGTCTGGGGCAAGCAGTATCCACTGAGTTAAAGTATCCTGCCAACTATGCCAACTGTTGGGGAGCAAGCATTTCTGTCCCCTCAAAGCTCCTTGAAGCTTGACATTGAAAAATTAACGAGAGAAAACCAACTTTATACTGTACATACGGGGAATCCACAAAGACATGGGAATTCCCAAGACAAACAAAATGAGGTGTATATATATGTGATTCTAAACTAGGGGAAGGAGGGTGGGAGTTTGAGATTTCAGAGGAAAAGAATGGACGTCATATGGCAAAGAGAAGAGCTGATGTTTGGTAATTAGATGACTGCCCTGCCATAGAGATGGGTCACTCAGAGAAAATTTATCTCTGTTAGTAATCCTTATTCAGAGAAGACCCCCCCCAAATTTAGATTCTTCTCTATGGTTAAGAGAGGGATAAAAACTTCTTGAGTCCGCAGGGTGTCAAGTGCCTTCAACTCAAAATAACGCACATGCTAAAGAGGCACATTGAAAGGGCAGGGGCCGGTCCTGAATCACTACAATATAAAATAAACTGAACATGTTATACACCAGGATACCTCCCTGGCATTTCAAAACACAAGAGAACGTAATTTCTAATATTGAAAATTAATCCACAAATTAATCCGCATTGCTATTACTAATCAGAACTTCTTTTCATAAAAACTTCAACTAGACTAAAGCCTCCAGGCTGATCTGGGGAAACTGCTCTCAGGCTATGACCAATGGGAGAGTAGAGCTCGAGCCAATCATGAGCCTGCAGGCCACACCACTAGTCGACGAATCAGCGGTCGCAAAACGCATTCCTCATTTGCATAGGGTTGCCTACAAATAGGCAGGACCCGGAGGCGGACTCCATTTTCTGTTCTGCCAGAAGAAAGAGCAGTCAGGATGCCCGAGCCCGCCAAGTCGGCTCCGGCCCCGAAGAAGGGCTCCAAGAAGGCGGTGACCAAGGCGCAGAAGAA